>NW_015090891.1:153932-173936 GCF_001431845.1 Calidris pugnax
TTTTTTTTTTTTATTTCCTCATTTGTTTGTGTGCATGTGCGAAATTAGAGAACAGCATCTACAAATTGGCCCACGCCACTTGCAAACAGAAGTTCATCGTTCAACTTTTCTTACATGAAATTTTGAGATGTGCTGTCTGTCATAAATCCTGTCCCAGCTTCTCTCTGTTTTGAGAAGATTGCCATTTGTCAGAGTCTGATTTTTTTTTTTTTTTTATTATTATTTTATTTGTTTGTTGCCATATTGGAAAGGCACAGGATGCCACCAGAACCAGTGAACTGGATGCATTGGGTCAAGTAGGTCTGACTGAGGAAAATACGATATAGCTCAGGCAAGAGGGGAGCTGACACAGTTGCTCTAAAGTAAAACTACTGGAGTGGTTTTCTGAAGTCAAAGTGTCCACAGATAAAAAGGCAATTTTTAGACCAGTGGCTGGAAAGGAAGTGACTGACAGAAGAGCTGCAAAATGGAGATCCAGTGTTAGCCTCAGCTTTAGGTGGTCCTTGAGGGTCACTGGGCAGGCTGCTGCTCTTGTTTGGAGCTAGAGTATGAACAACAGAACGTATATTAAAAGTACATTCCACATCTTAATTTCTAGCATTTCAGTTTGATAATGAAATTGTGTCTGTGATTGTTCTGTTGATGTGTCCACTTCAGATTTTTGGCTGTAAATACAGAACTTGTATGTATTTGCCCCAAGATAAAATGAGTACCAAGAGCACTATGTGCTAACTGATCTCTCGCGTGGCTCAATTCTCTTCCAGACCTACTTAAAGTTTACATAGAGATGTTACAAAGATCCGTTAGGATGGTGTAGTTGGCAGCAGCATTATGCAACCTGACAATATCTAGAAAGAGCTGAGCTAAGGGACGAGCGGTTTAATGCCCAGCGTAGTGCATTGGTTGGCTGTGTGAGGTGATACGACTCCCATCAAAATGATCCAGAGGTAGACCCTGAAAGCACAACTATAGCTGAATGGAAATCATAGAATGGGTTGGGTTGGAAGGGACCTTAAAGACCATCCAGTTCCAACCCCCTGCCCTGGGCAGGGACACCTCCCACTAGACGGGGTTGCCCAAAGCCCCATCCAGCCTGGCCTTGAACCCCTCCAGGTGTTGGTCCCTTCCAAACCAAACCATTCAATCATTCTAAGTTTCATAAGAAAGCCTTCAGACACAGACACTTTGGGTCTCTGGCCAAGCGTTGTTCTTCAGCATGAAAGTAAGGTCTGTTTCAGCAGAGGTTGCTTCATTGTCTCCTATAGGAACCGCAGTGGGAGTTGCTGCTTCAAATGGAAAGTGTACTTTTTTGACCTTGACTTCTCTAATATAAGCACACAGCAGCATGTATATGTTTATACAGGGAAAAACAATCCTACCACATCCTGCTTTGCATATATAATTTGGTTACAGGGAAGAGAATGAGAGAACAAGCTGCTTGTGGCAAATGTAAATAAATTAATTCATTACTGCCTAACGCTTCGTGCTGTGGCGTGATAGGGTGTTTTCAAATCCTGTAGTACAAAGTCTTATTGTCTTGGTTTGACCAGATGGACTAATCATCTTTTGGGTCCTATTATCTATGTTCTGATGACATTTTAAAATATTTGGAATCTGCACTAGACAAGTTTTAAATACGCCACTATAAGACACATATAAGAATGTGGTTGGTTATTTTCTCTGCAGTCTTTTTATGTGATTATAACTGTATGAATGTAAAAAAAAAAAAGTGATTTGTGATAACTTTCTGGGAAGGCAGTACTGATGTAGAAACTCAAGCAGAGACAAAACCACTCGCCATGGACCACACAGCAAGTCAGATGCTTCTTTCTCTTCATTAATTCTGATGATAAAATGGATGTGAAATCAATTCTTACACTGATCTGGAACAGCTGTTGAAGATCTTTTAACAGAACCCAAGTAGGAATAACATCAAGCCAAAATAGCTCTCTAAGTAATTAGACACAAATTAATAAAACCACAAAATGTAGAGTCATAGTATGAACTCTGCTTTAATCCCAAAGAGAAAAAAAACTCTGAGAGGAATTAAAATGTTCTTGATGTGCATGTGCAGCGTCTTCTGTTGAGGAATTTATATTCTTCTCATCAGTGTAAATGCTAAATATTTAACCAGGTAAAATCGAAGTGATTTCTGTGGGGGAGGGATGGGGAAAGAAGTTAGGAACCACACCACAGGTGGTGATGCCCTAAATCTAAGGACATCTTGTCACCAAGATTTGTCAGCTGGATACACTTACTGATCCTCAATAGTTTTGGGGTTTATATGCGATAGTGATGACTGAAGGACTCTCTTAATTTTTTTTTTTTAATTTATTGTGCAGCTGAAAACATTGTAACAGTTTGTTTCCATTTGTCTTCCATACTGCAGCACAATTTCTTTCCATGAAAGCTCTGCAGAAGAAATTAGCTTATCACAACATATCACAAAAGACAGGTAGATCCCTGTACATCAGGAGTAATATTCAAGCATCTGAGAAACAAGCTTTTTTGTACCGCTGCAGTGTTAAGATTATCAGGGAGTGAAAAGCAGAGCTCATTTTGGACAAACCCTGCTTTGGAAGAGAGGGAAAAGTCTGAGGTTCAAGCAAAAGTCAAGTAACCAAAAGCTAAGGAAATTACAGATTTTTCATGTTATTCTTGACAGGCTTTTGAATAAGTCATCTCTCTAATTTTTGTGATTAAAAATGGTTTAATCCCTCTTTTCTCTTCCTTTCACTGTGTTACAGGGCACTGGCGATTTTCTTCACCCCTGAGGAAAACGTGAACTCTTACGATGATATGAAATCCCGTGTCTGTGTGGTTACATCACTGCAGTTTTCAGCAGGATCTGTTGCTGGAGCTCCTTACCCTGATGCTGTAACTCCATGGATGGACACCAAGCCCTGGCACTCTGGTCCAAAGCCTCAGACACGAGGTAAATCTGTTCCTTAAGTTCTCTTTTCCTAAATCTAAACAGAGTCATAGGGTCTCATCCTATAGAGGAGGGAAAAGGGGGTCTGGGTGTCCCCCTGCAGGGCTGGTGATGGCCCCTGGGCAGGGGCTGGACCTGCTGTGTCCCCTGGAAGCATCCTGGTGGGTGGGAGCCAGAGCCCAGAGCTGACACCACAGTGCTCCAGCCTCGGTGACAAGGTCTTTGTCACAGCTGTGAGAGTTAGAAGGCTGGGAAGGACCAGTATTTCTTCCATTTCATCAATCTAGGACCTTACTGCATTCACTCTTAACTGACCCACGTCCCCAGAGATGCAGAATACACTTCAGCCTCTAAAATTCGGTGGAATCAGCCAGAGGGAAATAACAAAATGTTTCCCCGCAAAATAAAATCTGCCAGAATATTCTCTGTGCTCGACCCCGGCACCGCTGTGTCGGGCTGGGATACCTCCTGGAAACATGCACTAGGGGGCACTTGAAGACTGATGAAGGGAAGCAGAAAACTTTGCAACACTTAATTCCACATCATCATGAGTAGAGTAAACAGTCTGGTGCAAAACAAAATATAAAAAAAACATAAGCAATTAAATATGTATTTAGCAGCAAGTGTGATTCGATTCCTGTTTTTCCCCCAGCAACTGCACTTGCTGAAAGTGGACATGCAACTGAAAATTACATTCTTGTTCTAAACAGATTGTATCATTGTCGTCTTGTTCTTCTAAATAAATGGACTTGGCTTTGCAGCATCTAGCCAAATACAGGATCAGATACTGTATTTTTTTTGTTGTTGTTAATCAGCCTCTGTCTCTGCAGCTATCTGTGATGGTAGGTTTGCATTGTTTTTTCCCATTTCTTCATGAGAGGTGTTGAAATGTCTCTTCTCCCACATTCTTGTTCATTTTATTTCTTTCAGCTGGTTTTCTCTGACTTAAGCCCATCCAGAACTAAAGTTCTGTTCCAGGACAGCCCTCTAGAGTGTCTCCTGAGCATGAAAAACTGCTTTTGCTGCCATGTTAATGTCCGTTCCCCTGCCAGAAATATATGTTTGCCAAAGTGTTTGAATTCTGTAATGATTTGTCTTGTTAAGCACATTAGAAGGACATAATAATCATAACTCCTAATTCTAACAGAGTGTTTCCTTCCGAATAGTTTAGGAAAGCTGAGAAGTAATCAGATTGGTCTGATAGATGCAGATAAACTAGCAGAAGCATAGCTTTGTTAGATATTTCTTTCCACAAAATGACAGACCGTCCTTTTGCTAAAAATTTGCTATCATAGTCTCAGTAAGCTATATAAACTGGGAAAAGGGAGATAAGAATGACCCATTCAGTTCTCTGCAGCAGGGAAGTGTACAGTACACAGCTGAGATGACTTGATGTCTCGTAACAACAATAGGTTTATAGAGGTTAGCATACAAAACAGAAATAGCCAGACAATAAATGCAAACCTTTTTTTTTTTTTTGCGTTTCATTTGGGGGCTGCGTTGTCACTCTGCTTTTTTCCCTGCTTCTGTTATGCCTTTGACTGCAATTCACTGCTCCCGATACTGATGCTTTTGCTTATTTGAAGGAGCTGGTGGAACTGTTCAGCATTACTGGATGCACTTTTTATTTTTTAAAGTTTTTTTTTTTTTGGGTCAGGAAATACTATTTTGCTGAAGCTGTTTTGTGGAGACAGTGGTTTTAATCATACTTTGTCAGGGAGGTGTCTCAGCCCCAGGAATACTGGATATATGAAGGGGTATGTAGCTATACCTACCTCAACTGCCATCCAGACCGACCTCTTATGTAAAATTATTCAAAGAAAAGTCTGAAAAAGTTTGAAAACCGATGTGAGCAGAGAGCTCTGCAGGCAGGACCCAAGGGCTGCTTTCAGCTGTAGTATCTGCATAGTCAGATGCTTGCTCTGAGCCAGCTCCAGCCCTGAGCTCTCAGACTTGTGGGCGTGCAGCTCTGCCTCCCATAAACACGTCCTGCTCCCTCGGGTGGACATCTAGGGTGCTCGTGGGGCTGCCCGGTTGCCGTGGGGCACAAGTGGGACCCACACGTGGCTGCTTTCTCTGAGCAGAGAGGAGGCACATCTTTACAGTAAACAAGAAGGGTGCCTGACTGGAAATCGATAGGTTGAGCTTAGCAGATGAGAAATGAGCTCTAATTGGTGATTAAACAACACGGGTGGTTGAAACAATTAGATGCCGATCCATTTACCTCTCTGCTTTCTGGAGGGAAGTTGGATTGAAGAGCTTGGATTTCATAACTCCTGCCACATCCTGGGGTCCCTCAAGATGTCCCGTCCCTGGAGGTGTTCAAGGCCAGGCTGGATGGGACTGAGCAACCTGGTCTGGTGGGAGGTGTCCCTGCCCATGGCAGTGGGGGTGGAACTCAATGATTTTTAAAGTCCCTTCCAATCCAAACCATTCTGTGATTCTTTAAGATACTTCTGGGCTTTGGTTACCCTGGGCTTGGGGGGGAGAGGCAGAGACTGATGGGACAGTTGGAGCAAGAAGGGATCCTAAAGGATGTTTTGGTTAATGGGCCTCAGGTGTCTGAAATGAATGTTTCACTCTTACAGGCTCCCCAGCCTTCACTGTGACGGCTTCTTAACCAGGTAAGACTGCACCTTCTGAAACATTGTGATAGGAACCTTTGAACAAAGGTGCAGGTAGATGTTTCTTGTTTAAAGTGGTACAAGCTTACAAGGTCGCTGCCTCCTTGGCAGCTCTGTGGTCTGCTCCTTTGCTTTGTCTGTCCATGGATGATTTATGCTTTGGAGAATACCTTCCAGTGGTATTGAATAACTACACATTGTGCCAATATATGAGGTTAGGTCTAAACTTTCTAGGTCAAATACAGTTATTAGTATTGCTTTGGAAATGTAGGTGTTGGTAGGAGTTACCGAAGGGTCTTGAGTAAGCTTCTCAGGGAGGTCTTCTTCTTCTTCCAGTCTGCACTGAGCTGCTGTGATTAGCCAATAGCAACAACTATTTAATTACTTTAAAGCCATCTTTGGTGTGTCTGTGCAACAGCAGTGGTATCACCTATCTCTGGGCATGTGTGCGGGTATATATGTCATATAACTGTAACATGTGGTGGTATAAGATTCACAAACAGGTATTATGTTTTAACTTTTTGATTTTGTGGGTGCTTCTTAATTTGGCTTGTTCTTTTTTATCCTTAAAATTAATCTAATTCATCTCACAGAATGCCTTGCCCTCCTAAAAAGGGCTTCTGTTGACACTGTAATCATCCCGTGCAGTGTGCTTGGTGGTAGAAAAGATTCCCTCATGAAACAAAAAGCCCTCATCTAGAAATACCTCCCTTTGGATTTCAACTTCTTTTTTGCTGATTTTTATGCTTTCCATAAAATTTTAAAAAATGATAAGTGCTAAGAAGTTAAACTGTGCGAACCTTAGAACTCTGATTTATTCAAATGCTTGATACTGTACAGGGATAGTCAAGTCATATTAGTCCCATAGACTTTTTTTTTTTTGGCTTCATGTATTCAACTGAATTTGCCCAAGAGGCACTGACTGGGATTCTGGAGACCAAACTTCAAGTCCCTGCTTTGCTTAATTCAGAGCAGGAGAGTGAACCTCCATCTCTGCTTTCCTTTGCAGGCCCCAGAGTCACTGGCAATCAAATTTTCTCTCTTGGGTCTTTTTTTTTTTTTTTTTTTTTTTTAAAATCTGATTCAAACCGGTGTGAAATAAAAAAAAATAATTGAAAACTAGGAATATTTTGCAAATTAGACAGCCATTTTTTTTTCATCCCTGGGTCTAGTGAATATGTTTTCAGTCTTCTTAATTCTTTTGTCAGCAAGTAGAGTCTTGTATGTAATCAGAGTGGAGAAAGGATGCAAAAATATTCCAACACGGAAAAACCTTCCTGGGGAGTTTCCTCATCTCTGCTGTTATATTATGAACTCATTAGATTATTTTTTTTTGGTCAAGTTTGAAACCCTCAGTGGCAAATTACTGTAAATCAGAGTAACTCTTTCTGTGTGTTCCACTGCCAGCAAATACAGCTTTGAATCCATAGCTAATTATAATGTTTCTGTTGTCACTTAGGCTTTTTAACTAGAAAAAAAAGTAGAATCTACTCCGTCAGCGGTTCCCACTGTTTCCGGTGCAGTGCGACGTACATGTGTTCTTACAGTACTCCAGGGCTTGTAGGTCGTGATCCTCTTCTGCTGTGGATGTGAACACACTCTTGTACTAGAGCTAAATCAGAGAAGTCTTCTCGTTGAGTCACCACAAGTGTGATGAAAGGTTCCTGAGCTTTGGTCACGTGTTTGGAAAGGCCATCAAACTAATCACGAACCCACAGACTCACTGAAGTGAGAGAGGGACATCTGGAGACACATCCAAGTAGGGTCAGATTGACGGTCTTTAAGGTCCCTTCCATCTCTAACCATTCTCTGATCTCTCCTGCCCCTCTTATGCCTAGTTTAAAGCTCTCTTCACCAGATTGCCAAGCCTGTTTGCAAAGATGCTTTTGCTCCACGTGGTTGGGTGGATCCTGTCTTCTCCAAGCAGTCCTCAGCCATCAAAGAGGGTGACAGGGCTAGTTGTTCCTTCACTGGTGGGGATTGTGCCCTATGTCATGTCACTGCCACTGCATAGGTAAATATAAAGTGTTTTTGGCCACGTTCTGCAGAAACTTCTGCACTCTAGACCTCTCTCTGGTACCTGCTGAAAGGGTGCTGCTGATCTCTCCTGCCCCTCTTATGCCTAGTTTAAAGCTCTCTTCACCAGATTGCCCAGCCTGTTGGCAAAGATGCTTTTGCTCTACGTGGTTGGGTGGATCCTGTCTTCTCCAAGCAGTCCTCAGCCATCAAAGAGGGTGACAGGGCTAGTTGTTCCTTCACTGGTGGGGATTGTGCCCTATGTCATGTCACTGCCACTGCATAGGTAAAGTTTTTTGGCCACATTCTGCAGAAAATTCTGCACTCTAGGCCTCTCTCTGGTACCTGCTGAAAGGGTGCTGGACCCTTCCTAATATCCTGATGAGGGCTCAGACACCCTTTCACTGAATTTCACTGAATTTTTAGAGTTGGAAGGGACCATAGAGATCATCTAGTCCACCTCCCCTGCTGAAGCAGGACCACCTAGAGCTTGTCAGAGCATGTTAGTCAGGACGGCATCCAGGCGGGGCTTGAAAATCTCCAAAGAAGGAGACTCCACACCCTCCCTGGGCAGCCTGTTCCAGGGCTCTGGCACCCTCACCACGAAAAAGTTCTTCCTCATATTCAAGTGGAACGCTTTATGTTCCAACTTGTGCCCATTGCCCCTTGTCCTCTCACTGGCAACTACTGAAAAGAGTCTGGTTCCCTCCTCCCTCAGCCCGCCCTTGAGATACTTGTCAGCATTCATAAGGTCTCCCCTCAGCCTTCTCTTCTCCAGACTAAAGAGTCCCAGCTCTTTCAGCCTCTCCTCATAAGGGAGATGCTCCAGTCCTTGAATCATCTTTGTAGCCCTACGCTGGACTCTTTCCAGTAGTTCCCTGTCCCTCTTGAACTGGGGAGCCCAGAACTGGACGCAGTACTCCAGTTGTGGCCTCACCAGTGCAGAGTAGAGGGGCAGAATGACCTCGCTTGACCTGCTGGCCACACTCTTCCCTATGCAGCCTAGGATTCCATTGGCCCTCCTGGCCACAAGAGCACACTGCTTGCTCATTGTCATTTTGTTGTCCACCAGGACCCCCAGATCCTTCTCTTCAGAACTTGTCTCCAGCAGGTCCACCCCTAACCTGTATTGGTGCCTGACATTCTTCTTCCCCAGGTGCAGGATCCTACACTTTTCCTTGTTGAACCTCATGAGATTCTTCCTTGCCCAGTTCTCCAGCCTGTCCAGATCTCTTTGATCAAGAATAGCTGCCAGATAATTTTAGAAGATGTCAGAACTTGCTAGAAGATGCAGCCTCCTGCAGTCATCCTTTCCTGGCAGCAGCAGGAACCTTGTCGTTCCTCAGAGTGCTGCCAGAGGTCCTCCAGCAGTCCTAGGAGTTTAGGAATGTCTTAGAAGGAGAGTCCAGAAACTGCTACACCTGAATTTACCTCTGAGGAGGTCAGCTAGAAGCAGGTTGTAATTGCCTGTTTGAGGCGTTCGTTTCCCTTCCTGCCTGTGCCTAAGGTGCTTCTGACTGAAAAACAGCAAGTGGAGAGGTAGATGAATTGTGCTTGTGAGCTACCTCTGAACCAAGGCTGTAAGCTGACTGCCTCTTTTATATTTATTATATACAAAAGGATAGGACATGGAATGAAAGCCTTCCTTTGAATTTTGTCCTCAGTTGACTAGGTTTTTTTTTGTTTTCTTTTTTCTTTTAAATCTCTTCTGCATGTTTCGAGTTGCTCAGAAACAGCCTACTCTGGATTGAAGAAAACCAGCAACATACCTAATGTCGTGGATGGCAGCAGACTCTGCCTACTGCTGACACTTTGTGCTGGTTTGTCATTGTGAGTACAATGGAAGAGCACTCTTGTTGTTAAAACTTTTCTTTCCATCTGCTTATTCTGACTTTAAGCATAAGCCTGCATAACACAAAGGGAAGGCATCCCATCTAGCAAGAAGAGGTTCAGGAGGGTTCACTGTAAACAAACTGATGAGATGAATGTAAACAGGAGCAGCATGTTCTACTACAGATGGCTACCCCTCCCTCTTGTCTTCTAATTCCCATGTTCATATTGAATTATTTTTGTTCCTTAGACTCCTATAATGAAATGTGAGTTAGCAAGAAATGGATTTTTTTGAAAATAAGGTTGAATTCTTCATCTGCTGCCAGTGATAATGGATGACCGAAGAATTAAAACCCTGACTTCATAGCTGACCTTTCTCTGGGAAGGAGGTTGGTCTAGATTACCTCCTTCCAACCTGAATTTTCCTGTGATTTTTATGAATTATCTCCTATATGAGATGCTATAGCAATAATTTTCTATATAGCAGTTTGGCATTTGACTACACCAATATAGATCTTAGCACTGCTACTGAAAAGCACATCTTACCTCATTTCTAACCTTTCTGTTGTATTTCTTCCATGAATGGTTACTGGATGAATGAAGGAATTTGTGATGTACTCTATTTCTAGGTAGAAGCTGATGTTCAACTACTTTAAAGTTGGTGAGGGGGCTGGAGCACTTGCCCCGTGAGGAGAGATGGAGGCAACTGGGCTTGTTCAGCCTGGAGAAGAGATGGCTTTGGGGACAACTAACAGCAGCTCCCAGTACCTATGAGGAGGTCATCAAGAGGATGGAGCTGGGCTCCAGGAGTCCGACCTCAGAGCTGGCCCTGCTATGAGCAGAGATTGAACCAGAGGTCTCCTGAGGTCCCTTCCAAGCTGAATTATCCTGTGATCCTCACATAACAGGCTCTACATGTGTCCAGAAGAAGACCGTAATTCCTGTGATGAAATCTCCAAGCTTAGCACCAGTCTAGGTAAGGCTATATGTAAGACTCAGGATTTGAGGATTTTTTATTTATTTATTTTTTATTTTTTAAACCTGGCAGGAACATACATTTAATTAGGCTTGAATCCTTGGGTACCATGTTTCTTGGTTGTGAGAGGAGACTTGTCATCTATGCAGTGATGTCATCTGAAGTTTGTGGGGAGAATCCAATGGGAGGAGGACTTGCAGTTGATAAATTGAAGGGAAATGGTGTTTGTTAGCACTTTTGGCCCCAAACAGACTAGACCTCTCATCTTTTGGTGATATGATCTCTTAGTTTAGTTCCTGACTGGGTATTCTGGTCCCTCCTGCTGGTTTTGGTGTTTATTTCATGTGTCAGGCTGCGGTGAGGGCAGGTGGGCAATAACTCTCACCCTCAAATTGAGGTGTTGCTTGTGTAAGGAGTGATTAGAAGCATCACTTTTCATTTCTGATCTTACTGCATCTCTGTCTTTCTTGCTTGCTTTTTGAAGATGATTCAAAGTTGCAGGATTTCTCTGTGGCAGGGACAGCTAGAGTTGTGCTTTTTTCTTCCCCTCACCCCCACGATACCTGAAGACGAAACTCCATAGAATTAGAAGAAAGCTGCAAAAATGTGGAAGATCCATGCATGGTCAAGGCTTATGCATAATTTGAACTCTGTTTTCCTTCCCCCACTACTCAACACCTATTCCCCTTGTTACATCTCAGCAAAACACCGAAGTTTCACACTGCTGTTCCTGATGTTGACTCGCAGATACGGCACAGTCAATACTCCGTCTGCTCAAAAGCTGGTAGAATCACTTTGAATTGATAATCATTGAGCAGCTGGTCTTCATCTTACCTTCTTGATTTTTCAATCTATTTCCAGGCTAAGTGGTTCAGAGAAACCAGAACTGGTGCTTCTCAGAGGAGAAGGGTTAGCACAAGGGTACTGGTTCCACTCCCTGTCTTGATCCATCCACTTACTTTGTTTAAATGCTGCCTAATATCTACCTCTGTGCAGGGTCAAGGAGAAGCTGTTGCTTTTGTGGCTAGGGGAAATAGCTTGTGTTCCAGACTGTATTTCTGTGCTCCAGACCTGCATTTCCATGCCCCATCCAAGCCCAGATGGTGAGATGACTGGCAGAGCTGCAGTCCTGTCTGTTCCTATCACCAACGTGCAATCTCTGCCTTTCTGTTTCCATTTCTGGCTGAAGCCCAGGCTATTGCTTTTGCAGTGTTGGAATTGCCCACATATGTTTGGAGACACAACTGGGGCTTTGTTGTTATCGTGGTGACTCCTCAGCTTTGTTAATGATCCCTGTAGCAATGAAGAGAAAATGGAGGAAGTTTGCTCCCCTCCGAGAGTCTTCAAAAGTGGGACATCAGACTAGATATTAGCAAGTGTACCTCCTTTTGATTTAAAGGAATATTTATAGGATTGCAACGAGCAGGTTTTACTTTTTTTTATCCTCTGCTTATAGTTTGTATTTTTACCTGCAGAAATGCGTATTGAAGCACACAGCATTCCTTCCAGATGAATTCTAGGACATCTGTATGTCGTGTCTTTGCCTGAGAGGAGTCTCTCAGTTGCCCTGAATTTCTCAAAGCCAGGCTGCTTAGATTGTTCTTTCAATCTTCAGTGGCTTTGACTTCCAGTGACTAACAACTGATATACAATAAAGGAATATTCTAAATCACATTTATTCTCAAATCTAAAGTGAAGTGTTGCAAGCTAAAGATTTGTATTTATTCTTTCACATTTATAATTAAAGAGGCCTCTTTCTAGCTCTAGGAACTTATAAAAATTAAAACACACTTGATAAAAGGGAGAAAGGTTTTAAATGGATGAAATGCCTCAACATATCAACATTCTCTCTCTGTCATTCCAAAAAGTTGTTGCCTATTGTACTCGCTCTGAAGAGCTTTGCAGGTATTTTCTATAACTCTTTTATTTAAGCCTGAGTTCATTTTGAAATGGTACCAAGAAATGGGCTGAATGGAGGTAGAGCAAGGTTTTAATCAATAGCCTATTGCAGTAGATGTCAGAAACGTTATGCAATCTTAATTCCTTTTGCTCCTCAAATATAATATGTGTGTAAATATGTGTATATCTCACCCTCCTTTCTACTAGCTTGTCCAAAAATCCTGGCCTCCCATCTTCCAACTTATTTGTCTTGGATTGCAGTGATTCATCTTTCTTCCCTCTCCCCCACTTCCTGGGGAACTTTTCAGCACAGGCTGCGATGGAGCCAACTCTCTCCCTTGTCCTTGATTCCTATCGCTTCAAAATAACAGAAAACTTTTGATGTGAGGGAGAAAACTTCAGGAGGAAGAGAGGTGGCTGAGGCAGAGAGGGATAGGAGAGAGGATACAAAGGTTGAACGACATTTTCCTGGGAAGTTTCCCAGCTTAATCAGCCTGAGAGCTACTCCCTAAAGGACTAACTACAAAGTAAAACCTAGGTGTGACTGTAGTATACTAAGAATAAAATAAATATACTTACATCTCTTCAGCTACATATGCAACAACACAGGGGCTCATAGCTAAAAATCAGACTCTCTGGGGGTTGAAAGCATGTGGTTGCCAATCTGTCACTGCGTCTCCACTGCTTTACTACGGTGTGTATTGAAGCTACCACGACACCCGTGACGTTTTATGCTCTGATGTAAACTCTCCTGTGAAACTGGAGACCTTCTTGCTGCCAAATTAAATGGTAAGGAGGGTGTAGAGAGATGGGGGTCGGTCTCTTTTCTCAAGTCACAGGCGACAGGACGAGAGGAAATGGCCTCAAGTTGCGCCAGGGGAGGTTCAGGCTGGATATTAGGAAAAATTTTTTCACTGAAAGGGTTATCAGGCATTGGGATGGGCTGCCCAGGGAGGTGGTTGAGGCACCATCCCTGGAGGTGTTCAAAAGACAGGTTGATGTAGTGCTGGGAGGTATGGTTTAGTGATGATCCTTGTTTGTTGTGTGGGTGTCTATTTTTGTCAGTTAGGTTGACGGTTGGACAAGATGATCTTTAAGGTCCCTTCCAACCTAGAAGATTCTGTGGTTCTGTAAAGGATGTGATAGTCCAGTAGCTCAACTCTCCACCCATTCTGTCCCGTGAATGGGAATTTACCCTGACTGAGACTGGAATCCTAGGGAATCTGATAGGAGGAAATCTTGGTCTGACTGACTTAATCATATTTTTTTTGAAATGCTCAACGTCTTCTTGGTCCCTTGAGCCCCACTATGGTGCTGCACAATTTGGAAAATCCCCCTCTGAGGCCAATTTGCCTTACAAACACCCACACGTGAAAGGATGTGATAGTCCAGTAGCTCAACTCTCCACCCATTCTGTCCCGTGAATGGGAATTTACCCTGACTGAGACTGGAATCCTAGGGAATCTGATAGGAGGAAATCTTGGTCTGACTGACTTAATCATATTTTTTTTGAAATGCTCAACGTCTTCTTGGTCCCTTGAGCCCCACTATGGTGCTGCACAATTTGGAAAATCCCCCTCTGAGGCCAATTTGCCTTACAAACACCCACACGTGAATTCTGCACAACGCATGAAAGTACATTCCTAATCACATGACACATTTGAAGAGCTTCTTATCTCAGAAATTACAGCTCAATCATAAAAAGTTTTGAAAATTAGAAGAGCTTATCTCACAAATTACAGCTCAATCATAAAAAGTTTTGAAGATGTGGTGGGGTATGCCCTGCTTCTCTTGTGTGAGAGAGGATTGTAAGTCATTCTGGACCCTTCCTTCGACAGAAAAAGTTTGTGACCTTTTTTGGAACCTCTTCTTTAGTATTTTGAGACTTTCTGAACAGCATTTTAATGGGTTGTTCCAACTTCAAGATATTTTTGAGCCTTTTTACATAATGAAGAATTGCTGAGTGTCAATTAAGAGTAAACATTACAATTAAAGCTAGTTAGGCAGAAATCAGCTAAAAGATCAAAAACAATACTTAGCTTACCAAATTAAACTGCAGAATATTGCATCTGGGAAGATAGATTGCTTTATTTTTGAAGAAGGTACAGTTTCTACAAAATACTTTTCGTATAGTTTACAATTCTTATTTTCAATCCTTTCCCACGCGGCTGGTTTGAAGTTTATTGTATTGTGTTTTCTAGTGCACTCATAATTTCAGATCTATTTAATTTCTTCCACTTACCCTTTTTTGATTTTAGTCTTTCCCACAAAGATTTATTCAGGTTGGAAAACTTATTTTATTTTGACTTTTTTATTTTTTTGCTGCACTTCTGCCTCAAATGGCTTTTCATATCCTTTTGCTTCTTCATTAATTGTATTTTATTTTCACCTGTTTAAAGCTATTTCCCCAAGATGTTTGGAGGATTAAGCTTTTGTTCAATAACAAAGAATTCAGGTCTCAAGTTCAGATTGTAAATAATCATGTGTGTGTATGTATAACAAGCTTGAGACTATGCTCAGATCCCTTGCCCTTTTTTGATCTTTCAAGGGAGAATAACTTGAGCTTACATTTCTACAAGGTGTCTGAATCTAATGTGTTTATTTGGGATTGGATTTCCTGCAAATATTAACACTTCTTTAAAATTCTGTGCAGTTACTCAATTAGGTGCTTTAATCTTTACTGATATCTATAATATTTACATCTAGAAAACCTCCTTTAAAACATCTTTTTTCCATTGAAATCGAAATATCTTGTAGCTGGAAATATTTTCCATTGTTCTGGCAGATCATGGTACTCCTACCTGGACACAAATGCAGGAACAGCAGCAATATCACTGAAATAACTCTGGGCAAAACCATCTGAATAAATGATAAAGCAAATATATCCTACCTGTGTTCTAAATTCATATTGTTTTTAAATGCTGCATATTGTAGAAACTCAGAGATGGAAGAAAATACTCCAGATAAATTATTAGGCATTTTATAAAGATGCCTAAGGAACTATGGGGTTATGCTTTGCTCTCAGTTGAATGGATGTAAACTAGTTATGGCAGAGCACATCAGCATCTTTCAAAGTGTATTTTGTTTTATTAGAATGGAAAGACATGCCATTTATAAAACATTATGATGAGTGTAATTTTTTTAAAATTATTTTTTTAGCTCCCTGTTGTGCAATTGGTTTCTGTAGGTCAGAACTGAGTTATTTTAGCAAGCTCCAACACCTACTGCTAATTTCCTACGTGTGCTTAAACCAATCAAATGATAAGTCAGTATCTTATTTTAGAGCTAATCCAGAAATATTTTTGCCTTCACTTTCCTGTTAGTAACTCTAATATGGCTTTAATACACTCGGTAAAGTTCATCTGATCTATCAAACATGGATGATGCATTTCTAGCAATCCTCTTTGGACCCATGCTGTGATCATAAGTGCTAGTAGGTTGCAGGACACTTTTGTGGCTGTGCTCTGCAAAGCAGGGCTGCTTTTTACAAATGCATTAAACTTTAATACAGACAAATGTGAAGTTTTATAGTGCAGAAGCTTTATTTGCTTGGACATGTATTTATTTTTTATTAATAATTTTTACCATACCGCACATTTCTCTTCAGAACTTGAACTCTGAGAAATGATTCCTTGGACTTAGCAAATGTTGTTTCATTTAAGACCAAGGGAACAAACGAAAATCACTCAGATTTACATTGCAGTGAAATCTCATAAGTAATGCATGAACTGTGTTTCAGAACTGACTTGTACAGGACCTTAAGTACCTTGTAACACTCATCACCTTCCATAAAGAAACTGCAGAGAAGAGAAATTCTTCCCCCTTTCTTTTCCAAACCACAGAAAATCTGGAAGAATGATGAGGGAGGCAAAGTTGGGTGAAAAAAATGCCCCAAATGCTTATTTTTAATTATCAGGGAATGTCCTGATTTTGTTAGTTGTTACTGACTTATGGCACATCACAGCAAATTCTTGTATTCTTGATGCATGATGTGCAAAAGTCACTGTGGGGACTTCTCAGTGTGAGTTTAATATGAAGGGATAGATCCACTATGAGGAAACCTGCTGATGGAAACAGCCATGCCAGCTCACAGTCCTTACAAAAGCTTCTTCCTAAAGCTCCTCAGGTATTTTTCTGTGCCCTGTGAGGATTTGGGATTCTAACTCCAGTTTTAAAATGATTTTTTCATCTGATATGAAAATGTTTTTTTCCCCCGTAAGCCTACAATAATCCACTGTCACTGTCTGTCTGCTGCTATCTGAAACTTATTCCTAAAGCATGACCTGCTTTTATAATAAATAAACCCTTCCCATCATCTTCTGCTACACATCCTTTTGCCTGTTAACATAATAGTATGCATCACAGCTGACCTTTATTATGCTATATAATCCTGCTGAATGGGATCTTAAGTAACTTCAATACTTTTCATTCAAATCTAACTCCTCTGTTGTATAACACGGGCTAGGTTGCCACTGTAAGTTTTGGTGTGCATAAATCTACTGCAAGGTTATAAAAACCTAGAAGAAATGCCAAAGCATAATCAATGAAACAATGTGTGCACATAGACGCGGTGCGAAGAGGAGAGAAATTCAAGATTTCAATGACAACTCTAAGCAGCTACTGTTGACATTAGAAATTCAAGGATTAAAACGATAGCTGCATTGAAATGCTAACAAGTATGATGAGTTAGACAGTGTGCCCCGTTCCTAATTATTATGCATAGCTTGCATATAGCATAAGTAGTTGTAACCTTTGTGTGAAGAGCAAAGTCAGGAAATGTTAATCCATGGGGAAACCATCACTTCTCTCCAACTTCCATATAGAAACTCTAGCTCAAATGATTGCTCTTGTTCTTCAGTCCAGGGGAAAAAAAACCCCATCCTCTTTGCAGTTAAATATCCCCTTTTATGCTGTGTGTGCATTAGCCAAATTGATTTCCATGAGAGTTCTCCAGGCTGAGTTGTATAACACTATCATTCAGTGCATCTGCTAAGGGAGCTGTAAGAGGGAAAAATGAGAAATATTAGAAAAAAAGGCCCTCTGAAAGTGGGAAGTAGCAACTTTATCAAAGCTGGCAAGACTTGAGACTGCAGAGCCAATATAGAACTTGTCTGGAAAGTAAGTGTCTGGTGGCGTGAAGGCCAGATTTTGAATTTAGACTTCACTTGGAGCTCTTTATTCCTTCTCTCCAACAGATGGGCTAGTCTGGATGAGGCTAGTTGTTGGGTTCCTGGCCACTTGGTGGGAGATCAAGGACTGCTGGAGAAAGGTGGGGTATCTACATCACCAGGGGTTTCTTAAAACTACTTTTGGCAGAAATTTGTCTATAATGCTCATGCACAGGTCCTGCCTTCTTAGGACCTATTCTGGCTACCTTTTGAATGACTCTGGCAATTCCGAAATTCCTCTTAACTTTCAAGACAAAAAATGCAGCTCCACAGGGGTAATTTGTTCTTCTGAAAACAAAGGGTAAGGTACTTCTGAAATCCTAGTTTCAAATTTGCATGTGTTCACCCACCCCCAATTTCCCAGTTTTGGGCGATGCTGCAGAACTTCATGGTTATTCTGAGGAAAAATATGTATTGAGCTTGGGCTTGGATGGTTCCCAGAGTCTTGCAGAAGAAAGAATAGTTTACATTTCCTTAGAGCAGCTCACGCCAATAACCTAGGCCTTAGCAATAAACTTCATTTATATTCAAGAAGCTAAAATGTGTATAACAGCAATAACAAAGCAAAATCAATGGAAATAAAAGTATCAAAGCTTCACGATACAGGTGCACAGAAAGAACTGTGTCTGTCTTAGTCATATTAGGTATGATCTCAGCAAACAAAAGGCATCTTGAGAACTAGCCCCAAAACCTATAGGCACTAGAATAAGGAGCTGAAGACTTTGATCCCTACCAGCTACTTGGGATTTGAGCTGGACACGGTCACTACCAGGGTGAGATAAGTCTGAGGTATGGAAACGCTGAGATCTGGGGAGAAAGAGGTGTGTTTCAGGAGAAGAAACCCTCTTATGGCTCAGCTTACATTACAGTACATTCTGTATTTTAAAAGCATATCAATAACTCAGGGACTGAATCTGTAGCCGTACCGGCAAAATCAATGCTGGGTCCTCAAACAGAACAGGATGAAAATTAGGTCTTTACAAGGTAGAAAAGTAAACACACATTAAAGAAATTCAGGATCTTGGCATTTTTCATCAGGTTTTATTCCTAGCAGTTACTTTGACTCTTCATAAACTGTTTTCTGAAGTTATGTTTTAATTGTTCATCATATTTTTCCACTTGACGCCTTCAAATCAGGCTGTGGTTGTGGATTTTTTTTTTCTTAAAACCATTTTGTTAGTAATTTTTTTTAAAATCAAATTGAACATCAAAAAAGCATGTTTAACATATTTATATATATATATTCTGCATCTCAAAACGTGCAGATGGCTTTCTCCTTTTTGAAAAAAAAAAAAAAAATTGCTCCTGGGGTGGACTTGGTACGTTAAATTTAAGCTTGTAGTAAATTTTTACAGTTGAGTTATAAACCTCTGGGAAATGGTGGGGTGGGTTATCACAGAAATGCTAATACAACCCTAACTCCAGCAGTGATGTTGTAATATAAACATCATTAAGTTTCCATTCTCATGGAACGCTGGTGTACAGAATATTTACATTTATAGTACTATAGTGTATCTTACAGTATCCCTCCAGGTAACAGCGAAATGATAGTTTCATGAGGAAAATTATGTGACATTATTTTAATATACCCATGCTGATTTAAGCTTAGGAGCAGGATTGTCATAATGCTTCCCTATATTAGTCTAGAAAGCGTTCAGCCCCTTTTAACTGTTAGTTTAGTAGTTGCTCAGAGAATGGCAAGAATTGGGAGAACTTTTTATCCCTCTAGCTTCTACAGTAATTATATTATACTGGATAGTTTGGGGTTTTTTTCTGTTAAAATAAATCTAATATTCAGACTTGCTTTGCGTGAGGTTCAAATATGAAATGGGATTTTCCAAGGCGTTTTTGCTACCTCTTTGTGTATTTTCTGATTTACCCATGCAGGTTTTATATTAGGTGTCATTTACCCTCAAATGCCAGTGGATAATTGCTTTGTGTTCTAACCAATTGCAGTGGGGAAATCATTGCACCGTTTTGAAGGAGATCAGAACTACACCCTTCTCTTGGTTTTATTTCAGGAATGGCAACGGAAAGGAAAAACCTTTGAAAAAGAGGTGGTGATCTTTTATCGCTGCGGATGAACGTTAAGGAGGGAAGAGCTGTTGATGAGGGTAAAGACAGACTCAGCCTTACTGAAATTGGTAAGGGCAATAAAAGTTTGTTTGAAGTTACTTGGCAGCATCTGAGCCTGGTGAACTATTCCCCAGCACTTCTGTTCATGCTGACCAACACTGATCAGTTTTGTTTTATTCCCTGAAGGTAAAGACACGTGTATGTATCTGAAGATACAAGGAGATCTGCCTCAACAGAGTCAGAGTTTTGTGTAAGTCACTGAATGTCTTTGAGATATTTTTGAATGTAGAGATTAATTTTGGGTCTGATTTTCAAGGGTTGGGGTGCCAGGACTGAGCCTGCAAGACCCCGCGGGACAATGTGTGTGCACGGGCTGTTTACACGATGCAGGTTAACTAAACAAACAGGAGTTATTCAGAACAACCTCCCATGTTACTAAATAAATGTTATATAGGTATATAGGTATATGTTCTGGGCCAGAAC
>NW_015090891.1:174242-188528 GCF_001431845.1 Calidris pugnax
AGGGTTCTTCACTGTGAGGGTGGTGGAGCACTGGAACAGGTTGCCCAGGGAGGTGGTTGAGGCCCCTTCCCTGGAGATATTCAAGGAGAGGCTCGACGAGGCCCTGGGCAACCTGGTCTAGTTGGGGGTGTCCCTGCTGACTGCGGGGAGGTCGGACTAGATGACCTTTGGAGGTCCCTTCCGGCCTGGATGATTCTATGATTCTCTCTCTCTCTATATATATATATAACCTTAGGTATGAATGTCCTGAAATAAACTATTTCCACTGAGGTGTGATGGCCAAAGTGGGGGTCCGATCTCTACTAAAAGGCAGTGTCCTTCGCCCTCAGAATGCAATAGAAAGGCAGCTGCAGATTGCCTTGAACGGTGAAGAAAGGGCCACGGTGAATCTTTTGCTCTGCAAATGTATCTGTGCTAAGATGTTTCCCAGAATATATCTGAAAAGCTTATTCTGTAGCATTGCACTGCAATAGTAATTTACCGGAGTTATGATTGTATCCCTGCAGAGCTTTGTTTGATCCAAAACACACAGCAGCTACCAAGTACTCTTCTGTAGAGTGTGTGCAGCTATAAGAGAATGACATTTGAGTTAATTAATCTGTGGAAATACTGTTAGAGAGAAAAAGACTAACGTTGAGGACTTGACAGATTCTACTGGCTTTCCGAAAATACTTTTCTGACAAAAGATTCCAGCAACAGGCATCAGTACCAGCAAACCACCTCACTAATCTCTTCCGTTCTCTTTCTCTGCATTCAAAGAGCAATCAGATATTTTCTTGTTGGGATGGCTCTCATTTTAAATTAAGGACAAGAGAATAGGAGCAAAAATAAAGGTCCATCAGAGAGAAAGAGTGCATTATTTTTATTTGCTGAAATAAAATTAAAATGGCTGCTGGTCTCTGTAGACTACTCCAGCTTTTTAGAAGCTTAGCTTATGACAACAGCCACAGCATATATAGGTATCTAATTGCAGTTATGTTTACAATTGTGTATAGATGTTTTCCACTTTAATGAGGTTTTCTTTGAGTATTGACATCCATGACTTCATCCTCTCGAGGTATTGAACCTTGAGATTGTTTCCTTAACTTTGCCATATCCCAGGGAGAATCATAGAATCACAGAATGGTTTGGGTTGGAAGGGACCTTAAAGATCATCGAGTTCCAACCCCCTGCCCTGGGCAGGGACACCTCCCACCAGAGCAGGTTGCTCAAAGCCCCAGCCAGCCTGGCCTTGAACACCTCTAGGGATAAGGAAGGGCATTGTCCTTCAGAGGGAGGATGTAGGACTGTCCATGTGACGAGTGTGACCAGCATTTAGGGAGGTGATTCTGCCCCTGCTCTGCTCTGGTGAGACCCCACTTAGACTCCTGTGTCCAGCTGTGGAGATCTCAGCACAGGAAGGACATGATCCTGTTGGAATGAGTCCAGTGGAGGCCGTGAAAATGATCAAAGGGCTGGAGCACCTCTGCTATGAAGAACGGCTGAGAGAGTTGGGGTTGTTCAGCCTGCAGAGAAGAGAAGACTCCAGGGAGACCTTAGAGCCCCTTCCAGTATCTAAAGAGGCTACAGAAGAGATGGGGAGGGACTCTTGATCAGGGAGTGGAGCCATAGGTGAGGGGTAATGGTTTTAAACTGAAAGAGGGGAGATTTAGATGAGATCTCAGGAAGAAATTCTTTCTTGTGAGGGTGGTGAGACACAGGAACAGGATGCCCAGAGAAGCTGTGGCTGCCCCATCTATCCCTGGAGGGGTTCAAGGCCAGGCTGGATGGGGCTTGGAGCAACCTGGTCTGGTGGGAGGTGTCTCTGCCCATGGCAGGGGATTGGAAATCAATGTTCTTTAAGGTCCCTTTCCAACCTGAACTATTCTATGATTCTGTGATTCATTTCACTGAAGAGGACATAGGCTGTTACTGCTGTAGGGGGTGGAGGCTACTCCTGAGTTCCATGGGAAGTGTGTTTGGTGGGGCTGGGAGGTTATAGTTACTAGAATAAACTCAGAGCTCTGATCATGCTTTTAGATGGGAGATTTTCAGCCAGCTGTCAAAAATGACTGAATTAAGTATCAAACCAAAAATAGCTCAACTGAGAAATTATTCTAATCTTATTGCTCAGTCACTTATTTTATTGTGCTTAAGCTTTGTCATTTAGAAATACAGAATAAAATGTTACCTCTTTCCACCAATACACACATTTAAGTCGCATGATCGTCTGCGACTGGAAGCTCACACCATCGGTTTCACACAGGCTTTAATTCAACCAGAAGGACTATGCTGGTAAACACTTGTCATTTTAACAATTTTTGGAAAAAAAGTTAATTTCTGTAATCTCAAGGGCAGAGAGGACACTTTTCAGAGAGAAAAGTGTTAAAGTTCAGAGACATTATCTGTGATATAGGAAGTTGCTGGACAAATGGACAAAGTGGGTGTGAGGGTACCTGCCAACCATCATTGTGTATTTTAACCTATTCTTATGCTGCTGAATGTGTACACTTATAATGTGTCCTGGGTGTACACAGGGGTAGGAAAACAGGAAGAACTTGGTCTTGGGCAAGAACTTGGGCTTGGGCAGGGCAGAAGCGTGACGTGCTCTGGTAGGGTCCCCTGTTTGGTCAACAAGGCTCTCTAGATGTGGATTTTTTTGGAAGCACCTTCTCCTACCCCACGATAAAATCAGTCATCGCAAAGAGCAAGCCAGAGTAAGACTGGTCAACGTTCAGAAATTATGAGGCATTAGATGGTCAAGAGAATGCAGATTCAGAGTGATGACCTTATGGTCTCTGCAAATGGGGCCCGTGAGAAGGGTAGTTGTCATATTTTGGGAACTAGGCTTGTCAGCAGTGAGGGGTCATTCCAAATGGCAGTATTACACATTCAGGATCAACGAGCCTTGACTGGGTCTTTTTCTCTCTCTGTGTAATTAAAGGTTCTGCTCTTATCATGCAGGTTGATTTTATACTCCACATCTTTGCACTCGCATAGAAGAGGGATGGTTTTCTGCAAAGGAGTAAAAAAAAAAAAAAGGCACGGGATGTGTGATGGGCTATCAGGTTGCCAGGGCATTGCAAATGGAGGTAGTTAATTATTTTATAAGTTGTAACTGGCCAGGAATGCATCCCTGGTGCTTTCTTACACTGATACTCACAGAATGCCCTTTTATAAGGGCACTCCTGAATTAACTGGGCCCTCTGGAAGTTGCTGCCTCACGAGTTGTATCAGCTCACATCTAATAAGTTGTTTCTTTTTTCCCCTCATAACTGACAGAAAACCAATCAGGCAGAAACTTTTGTATCTGAGACATAATTTCCTTCCTCTTCTCACTGCTTTCCAGGCACTCCCTGGCTTTTCTGTCTCTTCAGGTAGTGCCCACAGCAACACATTCCATGTTTTTCCTTGCTTGTCTTCCTGTCCACCAGCCTTCACCACATACAATTGTGAAATAAGAGGTTTTGAGAAAAGATTGGAGTTGCTAACGTGGAGTCTCTTTTCAGGCCTCTCTGCGTCCATTTCTCTAGCAAGACACATTTTCCCAAGGGGAAGAAGAGAAGGTAAGAATATTTAGTCTCAGTTTCCAGTGCCCAGCACATGAAAGATGAGACAAGTACTTTATACTTAATTCTTCACGTGAAGTCTATTAACTGCAATGAACTTTTCAAAGTCATTAAGTTGTATTATGTTAAAACCAATTAGCATTCCAATTTGTGGGAGCTGTTTTCTGGTTTGGTATTCGGGTGGTTTTTTTTCTTTTTCTTTCCTTCTTAAACATTTCAGTGTCAGAATTTTCATTTCCCAAAGGCATTTAATCTCCGAACGAATAAAGTAAATGTCTGGCTGCGGTGAACTCAGGCTCAAAAGCAATGAGTTGAAATCCATTAACTTACACTGGTGAATATCAGAGGAACTTTGTTCTGCACTATTCGGGTAAAAATTCATGTCTGTCTCTTGGCAACTTTTGCAAGAAGTCTAATATTTTGATGTGGTACCCTCTTGGGCTTTAATTTTCTAATGTTGTCTTGGTGGGTTTGGCAGATTGCTGATCCTAAAAACAAAACAAATCTCCCCAACAGGAGAGGGTAGAACTCCGTAGGAAATGGATCCAACTTCATCTCCTGTGGTCTTTGTCTTTCACAACAAGGGCAAAGTTGATAGTTTTTACAAGTTTGGGAAGGTGTTTGCTATTCTGGAGACAATCTGAAATCTTTGGAATGACTTTTCAGGAAACATAGTATTTGAGTATGAAAATTAAATGTGTACCTTGCTTCTTAAACAAATTCTTCTAAACTACTTATTATGTCTCTGTCAACAAAATGCTTACATGCGAGCTCAACTCCGCGCTCCAAAGCATAGCTAGGATTTTGTGGAGGCACACTAAATGGAAAAGAGAGAACAGAGGGGTGAGTTTTGTCAAAAATATTGTCAGGAAGTTGTCTCAGGTCTGAAAAAGCGAGAGAGGAAGGGGGGGGGAAAAAAAGAGGCATTTATCACAGAACAGCTACCATCCTAATGAAGAGGGCACCGACCTTTGGGATTGAGGATCCTCCTTCAAATTCTAGCCCTAGAAACAGGCTCACAAGCTAAATTTTGAAACTGAGGCATCTTTTTATTTTTCTATCTGGCCATAGGCCTTCTTGTGTTTCTTAAAATAGGATTGGAAAAAATTGTACAAGGAAGAACCACCAAATGTAGACTTGTATTTGTGTATAACCTCAACTGATGGGAACAGCATGGCGATGGCCCAAAGGCAGCTGGTTTTGCACAACAGGCAGAAGCTTTTTCTTTGTGTGTGGCTGAGACATCTGGGATCTTCCTGCCTATTACCAGTGGAGCACTGTAAATACCACCTGCATATAATGCCATGGTTTTAGATCTTCCATTTTCTTTGTGGATCTGCGAGGCTCTCTTCCCCCTCTCACCCCTCCACCCCCCAAGAAGGTTTCCTTAAGCTCCTCAATACTGCTATTCCTGTTTCTTCCATTTCCAACTGGCACTTCATCACAAATGGCCTTCAGTATACTATGTTTTGAGCACTGTGAAGGCTAATATCAGAGAAGACCATGGATTTTATCCCCAGCAGCAGTGTTCTCAGTTATTATGATGGTAGAGGCACGTACAATACATTTCTAAGTACTTCAGAGACTAAAGCTGACCCTGTCTGGGATAACTCGCTGGAAGGTCTCTCTAGTGTCAGTTTGTCAGAGTAGTTTTCTTACTGAAACCTGTAATTGAAAATGGGGATGAAAAAAAGTGCATTTTGCAAGAACTCCTCTAGAAATGCAAGTACTAAACTGCAGGTAGCAGTGAGCAAGGTTGCAATTGCTGGTGGAAGATGACTTGAGAATAAATTGATTTTAAAACCAGCAGTTTTATAGCTCCCTTCCTCAAGATAATAAAGACTTGGTGCAGGTTACAAAAATTCTATCATAGCAATAAAAGCTTTATAAAAATATTTGGAAACATCTTATTTTTATAGAAATATAGCTGTGTAAAATGTAGTGCCAAGTGGAATATTTAATGCTAGTTTAAATGTAACATCTAACTAAGGTTGCTGTCAGTGCAGTGCACGTACCCCATAAAGGTTCATGTTTTGCATCTGTGCATGGTTTTAATTAGGTCTAACTCCAAATTTCATATCCAGGTGAGTAAATAGGAGCGTGCAGACTTTTTTTTTGGTATATTTTTGGGAAATGGAATATTGCTATCTGCCACTAGTCCTTGTGTTAGAAATGATTTCTTCATTTTTGGGTTCTCTTTTGCCTTTGTTCATCAAATGTATTCAACGTGATTTTCACGCATAAAATAATACATATAAGGGGGAATCCCGTGTTATTCATGCTTACAGCTTAGTGAGGATGCAGGAAACTCAAATTCAGGTGTCCACTCTGGCCTTCCAACTGCAGCCCAAATCTCCATTTCCCACATCGTAGGCAACGACTCAAACCCTAAATCCCCTACTACTTTCTTTAGGATGGAAGTGTCTCCAGTTTTATGATCAGAAATGTTGTGGATTTGAAAAATATTTATTTTTTTTCTTGCTCATCTTTGGAGGGGCGATAAGGGAGAATGTTCTCTGTGGGGAAAAAACCATTTCTGTGTCTTCCATTATGATTGGGGATCTCCTGACATGCAGAAGTCAGTCAATAGTAATATTGAAATTTTCATTTATCCACTTGCTTGTTAACTTCAGCAATAACTTTGTGGTAGCAAACTGTGTTCAACACCCAACAAACCTTAGCAAACTTCACCGCTGTTAGTCAATATATTTTTAGAAGCATTTTACATCCTCCCTGCCCAAAGGAGGGGGGAGTCTAAAATTAGACTCCTAAATTGCTAGGGAGGTTGGGATTTTCAGAACCTTCAAGTGACTCATAATCAATTCTTATTAAATTAATTCTGACTTCTACATTTTTAATACAGGTGAGAACACTTTCAAACACTGGGCAATAAGCCAATAAATAACACCGCTGCTTATGGACGCTTTTGTGGTAGAAGAAAGGCTACTAAGAGCAATAAATTATTCACTTATGAAGAGTAGGAAAAAATGCATTAAGAAAAAGATAAGGCAAAAAGCCCTCTCCTACAGACCATTATGTTCGGTGTCAATAGACTACACCTCGTATAAACAAATGGGTGTTGGATATTAAAATAAAATGGATTTTCATGAAGAAGCAAGTACTCCATTTTACCTTGCACTCTTGAAAAAAATCTCCAACACTGTTGTAAGATAACATCCAAAACTTCTTTGTGGCCTTGAGCAACCTGCTCTAGTGGGAGGTGTCCCTGCCCAGGGCAGGGGAGTTGGAACTCGATGATCTTTGAGGTCCCTTCCAACCCAAACCATTCTATGATTCTTCAGTGCAATAAACTGAAAATAAACTTCATTAAGTCAGCAGTCAGGATTCTGACAGCCATGGACCTGGGAAGTATTTTTTTTAATTTATTTAAATATTTTAAGACTAATGCAAAGAGTTATGGAAACATCACCTTTAATTCAGAAAATAACATGTGTTCCTCTGAACCCCACCATTTCATGCTGAGATTAGTTAGTTATAAGGCAGAAGCAGGCTATTAAGTCGTTCTACTTTCGCATTACTATTTTGGTTGTCTTTACTCAAGTTGTTTTTCATGTCTCTGATATTAAATGGACATTTTCCATACCTTCCCAAGGGAATGGATGCTTTCTGTGCTTTGCTGATAGCGTGGAACTGTAGATGGGAGTTAGCCATTTGAGTAGGATTTGCCCATCATAAGTTTGGCACCGTGTTAGGTGAAACAGCAAATCTCTAAGCATTAGCAGTTGTGTACTTTGAAATCACCCCTGTGTTTATTTTTCGCCTGGATTTTTTTCGTAAAGTCATCTTTTATGCCTGATGGATGTTTTTCTATTAGAAGAACCACTTAAGCAGAAGGCTAGTGAAGGCTGGGCTGTTTTGCTACTACATGAAAATGATTTAACTACAATTCAATAGTAAGGAAAACCTTACTGGTCTCTTCTCACAGGTAATTAACAATAGAACAAGAGGGAATGGCTTCAAGCTCCAACAGGGTAGGTTTAGACTGAACATTAGGAAGGAATTTTTCACAGAAAGAGTGATAGGGCATTGGAATAGGCTGCCCAGGGAGGGGGTGGAGTCACCATCCCTGGATGTGTTTAAGGGCCGTTTAGATGGGGTACTGAGGGATATGGTGTAGGGGAGGACTTTGTAGAGTAGGGTAGATGGTTGGACTCAATGATCCCAAGGGTCTCTTCCAACCTCAATGATTCTATGATTCTATGATTCTACCTTCAGTGATGGTGGTGATGTGTTTTCTGTGCTCTTCAGCCCTGAAATTTTAGCAGAGATGAAACTGCACCTCCATTTTTGCTTAAGAGCCTGATATTTCAACACTGAAGCTGTTCTCTGTGCTTTCTGTTGTCTTTAGCTTCTCTTTCCAGAACGCCACGGTGGTTGTGCTTGCTGTTCATTAGGCAGACACTTTCTGGAGGTGGCTGGGTAATTCTGAGCACAGATAATGAATAGAGGAAACTTTAATCCATGGCTTGTTGCTCGAATTCTGTATCAGGTGGGCAGCTGCTGAAGCTGTGTCTTTCATGCACTGAGAGCCACGTAGAAGGACCCTTTGAATAAGTTAACTTGGGTACAAGTGATTGCCTATGGTACTTAGCAGAAGGCCAAGGCTTGCTTTCCTGTTTAATTGTACTGAGAAATTGCAGGATTTCTTTCCACTCGATTCCATCACAGCAGTGTGCCCAGGTGGCCAAGAAAGCCAACAGTATCCTGGCCTGTATCAGGAACAGCGTGGCGAGTAGGGCCCGAGAGGTGATTGTCCCCCTGTACTCGGCACTGGTGAGGCCTCACCTTGAGTACTGTGTCCAGTTTTGGGCCCCCTACCATAAAAAAGACATTGAGGTGCTGGAGCGGGTCCAGAGAAGGGCGACAAAGATGGTGAGGGGTCTGGAGAATAAGTCTTATGAGGAGAGGCTGAGGGAGCTGGGGTTATTCAGCCTGGAGAAGAGGAGGCTGAGGGGAGACCTTATTGCTCTCGACAACTCCCTGAAAGGAGGGTGTAGAGAGGTGGGGGTCGGTCTCTTCTCTCAAGTCACAGGCGACAGGACAAGAGGAAATGGCCTCAAGTTGCGCCAGGGGAGGTTCAGGCTGGATATTAGGAAAAATTTTTTCACTGAAAGGGTTATCAGGCATTGGAATGGGCTGCCCAGGGAGGTGGTTGAGGCACCATCCCTGGAGGTGTTCAAAAGACAGGTTGATGTAGTGCTGGGAGGTATGGTTTAGTGATGGTGATGCTCCTTGTTTGTTGTGTGGGTGTCTATTTTTGTCAGTTAGGTTGACGGTTGGACAAGATGATCTTTAAGGTCCCTTCCAACCTAGAAGATTCTGTGATTCTGTGATTCTAGAAAAAATTGTCTGTCTTCTAGGGGAAAATGAGGAAGAGGGAGGAGATGCATAAAAATTCCAGGCTGATTTTTTGCCCTCAGTGTGATGAGTACTGCAGGTACTGCAGAAGCTTGCCCTTAAAAACTGAACAAACCTGCATCAAAGCTTTTTTTTTTTCTTTTTTTGCATAAAAATAGTATAGGAGAAATACCAGGAATGGGGCCAAGTTGACCTTGGAACGAAATGAGACTCTGCAAACTATCTGTTCTCAAATAGCTGCTCGAATTCCGCCAACTTTTTTTTCTCCCGGACCATTTTCTGGTTGCTGGGGATCAGTAGCACAAAAGGCATTGTCAGAATTGATTGTAATTGCCCCTTGTTAACAGTCTCAATAAAAAGACAGGCACTGAATGTGCCTTAGGACTAGGTATCTCTTCTCTCCGAAGGTGGCCATCTCAGTAGATGCTGAAAAGTAATAATTTGCTGATTAAGTGTGCGCTATCTGATGCGATGAACAGAGCGCCTCGGGCTGCAGCTCCACGAGAGATGGGGAATCTGCCTTTCGAGGGGAAAGCAACAACATTAAAAAAAAAAGAAGAAAATTGCTCAAATGCCAAGCAAAGCACAGTCTAAGCTCACTCTGCTGCCTCAGCAGTTCTCCTTCAGTCATTTAGCGTCTGTCCTCCCACAGCAGGCACAGATTTGGCGTGAGCATTGTATCGCTGGCGGTGTGGGGGGCTGCAGAAATGTCTCACTGTGGGCTTCAGCTTGAGCCACATCCCATTTCTTCTGCCAGGGGGTCATTCTGTACATATATTAAGTATCGATGAATGTTGAACCATGGCTTTAAATGTCCAAGGCTCTTTCTCCAAAGTACTCAATTTTAAAGTTTGGTAGGTTTTTCATTTATAAAATGAGAAAAAATTAGGAGGAGCTATTTTGGACTCTGTAGCTGACTTCTTTTGCTATATATCTTTCCTGTAGATAAGGCTGATTTAGTTTCAATTTGAAATTGTAGAAGAAAATTGGAATTTTGACTGTTAAAACTTTTAGATTTTTTTCAATATTTTTATTTTTCACAACTTTCTAATATCAGGGGAAATTTATCTTTTTTTTTTTCCCCCAAAAAAAGAGCAGGGTAAAGGTGAAAATGCGTTTCACCTTTTTGAATTTTCCTTCTTCTGAAGGAAAAAAGGAAGAAATCTCAGGAAATGAATTAAAATGAAAAGACTCTTGTTTCCCTCTGCCTCGCACAAAATGGGGTAAAACACTGAGGAAAAAATCCTGCTTAGGGTGTTTTTAATCCAACACCACTTCAGCAGAAGTAAGTAACCTTTAGGAAAGTTTCTGTAAAACAGTTCTTTTATAAGCTCTAATTCTTGTGCCTTTTGATATGTCTCAAGCAGGCATTTCTTTTGGTAATGAATGTTTATTTTGGACCACATTCCTGAGCTCGAATCCACTGTCCTGGATACGTTCTGTTATGGCCATTGGTGAAGGACCTAAATGGAATACCTCAGCATAGTTCAGGATGTAATCCAGCAGTACCAATTCAGCCAGATATTGCATGAAATCCAACTGTAGCACTGCTCTGGCACTCTTTAGACCTTTTTTTTTGAGAAATCTGAGCCAATAGCCCTTATCTCAAGGAAAATGTTGTAGTGCATATAACCCCCGCTTGCAGAAGGGCTGCTGTTTTGTTTACGTGGCCAATGAGCTGTTCGTTCTTGACTCTTTAGTGTCTAAATGCCTTTGGGATATAGCTACTTGTGCTCTTCTCTTTAGTAGTTTCAAGATCAGCCTGTGTTCCTGGGAGATGATAAATGGAAAAAACAAAGCAAGAAATCAAACTCAACTGTATTTACATTGTTGGATTTCATTTTTAGCGTTTCCTGAGATGGGAGATGTTGAAATTTGCCACTGGTGCTGGAGTTCTCATTTTTCATAGAATCATAGAATGGTTTGGGTTGGAAGGGACCTTAAAGATCATCTAGTTCCAACCCCTCTGCCATGGGCAGGGACACCTCCCACCAGACCAGGTTGCTCTTTCACTCTTGCTCTGATCTCCTTTCTCCAAAGTGACTCGATGTTGTCAAAAATAGGGGATATAAATTTCTTGATACTGGGAGAGATAAAATTAATATATACTAAAGCAAAAGGCTACTAGGATACTACTATGTATCAAATTTCTTGATACTGGGAGAGGTAAGATTAATATATACTACAGCAAAAGGCTACTAGGATACTACTATGTATCTTACCTTATGAAGTATAATAATAATATGAAAAAGTTGTTACTCTCACATTTGTATTCAGAAAGTAGAAAATATCAAGTGATATTTAAGAAATATAGCGAAATGCAGCATACAATATGAAGAATAAAGTTATTCAGATTTTACAGGCAAACCCAGCCTCCTCCCAGTCTGTGTTGATGTAACAGGCCAATTAATTTGATAAAATGGTGCATCGTTTGTAAGGTGAGATACTCAGGGCGAGGAAATTGTGCCGACGGAAAAATTGCCGTTTCGAGGAGCCGTGCTCAAATGCTGTTTCAGCATATCGCTAATTAGCATGCTACCCCAGGCTGTCCCAGATTAATCCCTTCTGCTGTGTGTACTGTATATAGCTAGTAATCATGATTGATTACTGAACAGAGCTGGTGCAGAACCGCTGAAACCAGACGATAAACTTGCTGTTTATGGAACAGAATGGAGCATTTTCCTTACCCGTTCTAGTCGCAGCGTAATACTGAATAGGGTGGTCTGGAGTTAGGGCAGACTTTAGTGACTTGATTAGGAATTTTCTTTAATTGTTTTGGTTCCTCCTCAGTGTTAAGGTCTGACTTTTCAAATGTACTGATGAAAAAGCAGCGAGCACCCCGTGTACCTGCTAATAGGAAATCCTCAACACCTTAGGCCATTCCCTGCAAACGATGCCACGCGAATTTGTCTCAATTCATGCTAATTACAGACTTGAACTTCAGTCGTCTGAGCGCCTTTGCTGCCATGCACTGTTTCCAGGGATACATTTCCCTTGTTGGGGCTGTTCCATTTTGAATAACTAATCAAACTGCCATTGAACAAGTACTCTAACATCAATTTCTTGCATCTTAAAGTGCTCTAATCACTGTCATACAAACTCAGGCTGCTTCTTCATGTGGTTAAATGAATTTTTAATTTTATGGAGTAGAACAGATCCAAGAATGATTTTGAGAGATCTACCTCAAAGTAGCTAATAGGGCCTGCTTGGCAAAGACACTAACCTCCTGTGGGAAGCCCTGGCTGAAGTCCCTGGTCTGAAGAGGATATCTAAAAGACTTGCAGCCAGGCAAAAATGGCCAAGACTTTTAGTTACAGATTATTTTAGAGCTGGACTTGACAAGAAGAAACTCCTTCTGGGAAAGAAGTGACACTACACGATGAAAACTTCTGTTCAGTGTTTTAGAACCCACCATGAAACCAAGAAACTCCAAGCCATTTTTCCCTTGCTCTCCCACTCAAAACCATATGAAAATATTTTCACAGAAATCTTCCTTTACAATTCTAATTAATATTTCTGAATTTTTTTGGCATAGCTCTACCAATTTTACAAAGTAATAATATAAATAAAAAACCCATGTACAACAAAAATGCCACCATGACCTCAATTTATATATTAGTATATATTAATAGCCATTCATGTGCTAAATTTTGCTGTGAGCTCTGAGTTACTGAGCAAAAATATGCTAAAGACTATAGGTATTTCTCAAACTTGCAGCTCCTCCTGTGTGTTCTCACAAAGGGCAAACAGAACTTGCCCCTAATTTCTTGCATATGTGTAATTGCAATAGATTTTGGCTACCCTTTTGCCCTTCTCTGCTGTCCCTCTGTGGTCATAAGACCCAGGAGGGAGGCATGAATTAGCTTGGATGACATTATGGTATCCTAATGTATGAAACAGCTGAAACCATTTTTAGCCTTTCTGTTGCTCTGTGAAGTGGGAAACATCTAAATGTTCTTCTCACATCTGTCTGGGATGGTTGTACTGAGCTTTAGGCATCAGCCAGGCTGGTTTCTGTGGTGCCTTGCTAAGGGGGGGGAAAATGCACTGGGACAAGCCAGAACAATGAGCAAGTCATGGGTTACGAGGTTGTCACATCTGTGGGTTGATTCTGGTATCACCCACCCTCTTCCCTCTGCTTTTATGAGAGAGTATGTTTTTTTCCCTGGTGAAACAAAATCTCTTACTTTGGCTTGTTTGTCTTGAAGAATAATTAGAGATGTACTAGAATATACTTAGCAATTAACCTCCAATGATAAAGTTGCAACTTCATGTAGAATCTACTCACTAAATATATATATATATTATTTGCTGAGAGTGTAAAAATTGCTATGATCAATAGTAAAGACTGACAACGAGGAAAGCCAAAAAAAAATTTAAAAATTGTTGTTTTTGTGGAGATTCCAGTATGAACAGGATACTCCATATTTGCCTCTAACTTCTGTTTTGGCCACTGGCCATTGCTTCAGTGCAGGCTCTAAGGGACAGAATATTTAACCATTCACCCATCAGCACTGTGGACTATCCTTCTTCCTGCATTGTTTTCCTTCTCTCTTTGAAGATACCTGGGGAGCCTTAGCTGAAACAGCCCACCAAAGAGACATCTAAGTGTGGACCATGTTGAAATGGTGAAATGGATGGTAGGGTCTACACCTCTTCTTGTCATGAGGTTAGGGAGGGCTGGTGGGACCTCAGGATGCTCAGAAAAAAGTTGTGGGGAACCTCAGATGAGCGTGATGCAGCTTGTTTTAGATAGGAGTTGAAGAGCAGGAGTAGGTAGGAGGAAAGAACCGAAGAAAAGAGTGTGCAGGCTTAAGGAAAAGTTCAAATAAGCGTCGAGCAGTCGTGGAGATTTGAAGGAAAGGCAAAAACTTGCAGAGTACTTCCTAAGCTGGTTCACAGGAAAGCTCCAATCTGTTCAGTGCTAAGAAAGCCAGGACAAAAATCCTTGTGCCAAACATGCTTAACTGCAATACACAAGGCAACGTGGCGTTGCGGTGTGGGCTGTCATGAGAGAACTTGCCCAAGTTCTTGTCCCCTACCACAAGAGGGACATTGAGGTGCTGGAATGGGTCCAGAGAAGGGCAACGAAGCTGGTGAGGGGTCTGGAGCACAAGTCTTGTGAGGAGAGGCTGAGGGAGCTGGGGTTGTTCAGTCTGGGGAAGAGGAGACTGAGGGGAGACCTTCTCACTCTGTACAAGTACCTGAAAGGAGGCTGTAGAGAGACAGGGGTCAGTCTCTTCTTCCAAGCTACAGACGATAGGACAAGGGGTAATGGCTTCAAGTTGCGCCAGGGGAAGTTCAGGTTGGATATTAGGAAACATTTCTTTACTGAAAGGGTTGTCAGGCATTGGAATGG
>NW_015090891.1:188806-213052 GCF_001431845.1 Calidris pugnax
GGTTTTTTTTTTTTGTGGTTGGACTCGATGATCTCTGAGGTCCCTTCCAACCACTACGATTCTGTGATATAGCAGAGTAGAAGGATGCTTAACCAGCTGCATAAATTTTATCTTCGCTATATGATATCCTCTTTCTTTGGTTTTATTTTCATTGTTAAAGTTAATTCACTCCTCATTCACCACTTCTGCAACCGTTTCCTTGCCTGAATATTGACGAGTAACGTAGGCAACCCATTATGCATGCAGAGGGATACAGCTGGCATTAAACTTTCAACAAGGAAAACTGTTCCACTTCAATACTCTGCACCATATTATGTAGCAGACCCGCTACTTCAGCTCCACGGGCAAAAAAATGTGTAGTAGTTCCTCCTCCTAGACAGTTACTCAGACTCCTAGACAACAGACCTATTATATACCCATAATTACATCTGGTCTTTTGTGTATTTGTTTAGTCAAAGATAGAAATATGTGGTAATTCTGCAATAAATTAAGAACGCTTCACGTTGGAACTTGCAAACTTATCTTACCCTGGTTTTTACAATAATGTCACAAGCTTCTTAGGCTTTAAAAAGGTGGATGTTTTTCTGAAAGCTAGATGACATTTTAACCAATTTCCGTACTTTCAGGGAGCGGGATTAAGAGTGTTTGTTTTTCTAAGTGTGAAAATCACACAAAGGGAGGGGAAAATAAAGACCTCGTTAAGGCAACACACAATGATTGCTAGTGAGTATCTATGGATGCTTAAGTGAGAGGATGATGGATAGGGGAGGCCAAGGTCCTATTTTGTGGATGATGTGATGCCTCAAATGAGTAATACGCATACCAGATAGCAGCCTTGGCTACAAAGTTAGTTAGTAACTAATTGCAAAGGGGAGGTGGAGTTAGGAAATGCATCAGGTGCTTGTAAAAGGTCAGGCAGTGCTCCCGTGCTCTGCTGACTTCTAAGGGAGGTGCATGTAGGTCTTGGTGGCAGAAAGAAATCACCCTAGGATTGCTAATCCTTCATTTATCAGTCAAAATGTTGTCTGGTCCTGATGTACTTGCCTAATTAGAACAGATCTGAGGAAAGGTTTTACTTCAAAGCCAAAACAAATAACACTCTCCACCCCACTTATAAAAAAAATAAAAAAGCCTCCCATAGTCTGCCTGATAGTCAGAATGGGTGCTAGAAAGGTAGATCTGACAAGGGGTGAGCCAAGGAGAAATCATAGCTCAACCGAGGAGAGGCTGAGGGAACTAGGCATGTTTAGTTTGGAGAAGAGGAGGCTGAGGGGAGACCTCATTGCCCTCTACAACTCCCTGAAAGGAGGGTGTAGAGAGGCAGGTGTTGGCCTCTTCTACCTAAGGACGAACGACAAGACCAGAGGAAATGGTCTGAAGTTGGGGCAAGGGAGATTTAGATTGGATATTAGAAAGAACTACTTTACTGAGAGAGTGGTCAGGCACTGGAACAGCCTGCCCAGGGAGGTGGTGGAGTCACCATCCCTGGAGGGATTTAAGAAACGTATAGACATGGCTCTTCAGGGCATGCTCTAGTGCCCAAGGTTATTGGTTTATGGTGAGGTGTTGAGTGTGGGGTTTAGTTGGTGGGAGCAGTGTTTTTGGTGGGCGTTTGGTGTGGTGTGGTGTGTTTTGTTTTGGTTTTTTTTTGTTTGTTTTTGTTTTTTTTTTTTTGGGGGGGGTGGTGTTTTTTTTTTTTTTTTGTGGTTGGACTCGATGATCTCAGAGGTCCCTTCCAACCACTAAGATTCTGTGATTCTGTGATTCTGTAACCGTGTGATGAACAAATAACAGACTGATAGCCAAGGAAGGGTTTGGCAGCAGTGGAAAGTGATGTGGAGGTAGCTACGGTGCTAATGGCTTCACTGCCTCTTGCTCGTTTAAGAATACTTAATGGCTATATAAATAATAGTATATGCTGTAAACTATTTTTTAAACATTTTTGTATTTTTCAAGTCACTCAGATTTGCGGGCAGTGTACATGCCGGATAATTATGTATAGCAGATGTAAAACGAGTGCTTATTTTTATCCAAAGTGAACAAAGCTGCTATTTCACTATCCGAGTATCTCTAGTTAACAGATAATGCCAATAGAATAGGATGTTGTCACAGGATAATGGGATCCTGCTGCTTGATAAGTGCCGAGTCGAAACCACAGCGTTTATTTTCAAGGCAGGGGACATTGATCCTGTGACAACTTTCTGTTTCAATGACATTGCTGCTATTACATTAGATTGATGCACTTATGACCATTTTGTTTAATGGGTATTAGTTTAGTAAAGCAACAGCTGCTTATTGTGTGCCTACTCGATACGCTGGCTGCAGTCTGATTGGCTTCAAGAAAAGAACCTGTGTGATAAGCATAAAAGATATAGATTTTTATTTTAAAAAGGGAACTGCTGCTATCAAGGAGATGTTTAAATTTTTATTTTAGTTTTTTCTTAATGTCTGTTACAAAAAAAGATTGTTTACTTCGCAGGATTGCCTTTTTGATGTAATTCCGAGCAACAAGAATTTATTGAAAAAAAGAAAAAGATAAACTAAGAATGAACATCGCTTTGCAAAAGCTGATCCACTGCATATTTGAGGCTTTCAGCTGGGAGCTTTTCCCAGGTGAAAACTGGTAATTTGTTCTTTGGAGAACAAACAAATAACGAAAATGCTTTCAGTACTGGAATTACTGTTTTACCACTCTGGAGTAGACTATGTAACACATTAAAAACAGAGAGCAGAGTAATTCCCAAGAGTAAACCAACCTTTTACTCTAAAACACTTTCACTGCAAGCCATGGAGTAAAGTTCTAGCATGCCCTCTCTTTTTTTTTTTTTTTTTTTTTTTTTTTTTCATTCCTGAATATTTCAGTGTCATTACCAAAACAGAACTTTTAATTTTTTGTACTTTGTTTCACCTTGTAAGAGAAGGCAAAAGGCGATTTTTTCCACTACGCTGAATTTTAGGCCTTTGGAAGAGGTTTCATATAAAAGTAGGTTGTTTTGCATGGTTGAAAGACAAAAGTCTAGTGAACAAACAGCATTTAGCCTTCAGGAAAAAACATCCAAAAATCTTATTTGAGTAGCAGCTAAGGAAAGCCCTACTTAATTTTTCAAAATTGTCATTGCCTTCCTGTGAGTAGCAGTGAAAACAAGAGAGGGAAGAAAACAAGAAAAGAATCTGAGCCATGTTCTCACTGGGGAAAAAATGCTTTTCTGCAAATGCAAAATCAACTCTGTCCAGCAGTAGCCCTATCGATTTTGATGGGTCAAAGTGCCTAATAATACTTTATTACACTGAAAGTGGAGCGTAGGAATGTGACCTGGATGATCTAGTGGTAAAGCAGAGGACTTAATTATTCCTATTTTCTTGTCAGTGCAGTAATTCTACACTGCACATTTATGAAAACGTGGGAGGAAGGGTGCATACGTTTGTACACGTGTGGGAGAAAACGAAGGAAAAGTAATTAGGTGGAACCTCCCCACACAGAGTCAGGAAGCACAACATCATGTTACATTTTGTTAAATTACTTCCTTTAGAAAACCATTGTGAAAATTTTAAGATAGCTTACTTTGGAAGGGCGCTGCAATAAACACATTTCAAACTGCAGCCGTAGTTTGGATCCATGCCAGCTTCAATGTCTGCTGGTAATCAGAAAAACTTCTGATTCAAAACATGTAAGAACGTAGTTGGTGATTTTTCTTTCAATCCAGATCAGATACTGGAAAAAGACTTTCTCATTTCAGCATTTCTGCTTACTTTTCTCCTTGAAATCTATAAAATGAAACAGAAAACACTTTGAAATCTGCAGAAAAGACTGAGTTTGGTGTGAGAGAGGGATGAAGGCTGGCTTAGGTAATGTTCATACATAAATCATAAGCCAAATTTTCTACTGATAAAAGTTATTTTTTATTTATAGCAACTGAGAATGTGTCAGTATAGGTTTTTTTCTCTTAGATGATCTCCTTTTTCAGGTGTCGGTTATCTTACATAGCTGGAGAAAGTCCACCATTTCCTTTCAATGAGAAATCTTCTTTTGAAGGACTGGACAATGCTTATCAAGGGCTATTTTACAACACATCAGAAGGATTAAAATTCTGGTTGACTTTGGTTTGGTTTGAGCTGATGGAGATAATAACATGAGAACGCTTTAATGTGAAAAACTAGTTTTAGACAAAAGTAGACTTTTGAAAATCTTAAAAAAGGAGATGGCCTGGATTTAAATAGTTTTAGGCAGTCAGAGGGTTATTTGAACCTCTCCAGCATCACCATTTGTGCATTAAGAATCATGTTAAAAACATCTCATGTGACAGGTGGGTGTATCAAGGCCTGATGAAACTGCAAAGATGGGACAACAGTCCTGAAAACTGGGTTTTTAACTGATAAGAGATGTTTTATAGTGAAATGAGAAATTATTCTTAAGCTGCTGATGATACCAACGTACACATACTTCTATACAGGAAATTCCTATACAGAGGAGAGGGGATATAAAAGAAAAGTCTTGGGTTTGCTCATTAAATCACTTACTTTTCTTCAGAGTGTTAGATCTTGTCAGTCTTCCTTTGTGCCACAGAGAAGCTGTGTGAATGGAGATACTTCTTGTCTAGATCACATTGTCCAAGGGTGCCTTCTCCTAGGAGCAAAGGCAGGACTCAGTAAGACAGAAGATTTTCACTGCCTGGGTCTGCTTTGAGGATTTAATGGGAGTTCTGGAGTGATCCAAAGTGACCGAAGGCCTTTTCCAGACTTTTTGTAGGAAATTATTTCTGCAATGTTTCTTGTGAGGGAAATAGGCCTCATCTATGTTTTGTAGAACAAAGAAATCAAATGACAGTGAGTAAATCTCTAACTGCTCAGCACTGATTCCTGCTGTGATAGGTTGATGGTCACAAGGCCCAGAAATGATTTCAGCTGTGAAATGGGGAACAAAGTTGACATATGGGTGAAAACCAGTGTCACTTGATGGTGATGATTAGGAACTGGACCCGTGTTCATCCATTTCACATCCTTGGAATAGTGGTAGTTGGAACACTTGGAAAAGTGTTAGTTGAAAGCAAAGCTAAGTCATTAGTTTCATTAATTTCAGGAAGAAATTTTTTACTATGAGGGTGGTGAGACACTGGAACAGGTTGCCCAGGGAAGTTGTGGATGCCCCATCCCTGGAGGGGTTCAAGGCCAGGCTGGATGTGGCCTTGAGCAACCTGCTCTAGTGGGAGGTGTCCCTGCCCGTGGCAGGGGGTTGGAACTAGATGATCTTTGAGGTCCCTTCCAACCCAAACCATTCTATGATTCTATGATTAGTGCCTTGGTCCATCCTGATTCCAGCCGAGTTGTGCTACTCTTGGAACAATTTGGGAAAGATGTTGCAACGTGCAGAAGCTCCCAGATATGCAATAAGATCCACAACTTCTATGAAAATGGAAGGGAGAACCCAGAGCAACACGATTTGAGCCTTACTCTCGCCGTGGACAACCAAAAAGAGTGGGGTGAGTAAGACTTTCAGCAACTGTAAGTGTATCTGTGTGAGGTGCTTGATCCCGAGCAGAACTGATGAAGTCTAAGACGATGAAATACTGCATAAAGAACCACCTGCCTAAGAAAGAGTCTGCTTATCAGGGAGATGAATTAATTTACTACTGATAAAAATGACATATCAATCTGAAAAGATACCTGTCAAAACTATCTCTCTGTTCAGTTCCTTATCTGGAATATGTGCCATAACCCTACAGATAAAAAGAGAGACATAAGAGAATAGTTGAAAATTAGCCTGATTTGTACCCACATGCTTTCATTTGCGTCCGCTGCTATCAAGTGATTGACAGCATAACATAAATCAAGATTTTTTTTAATATTTATTAATATAATATGAACTGCAAAAAGATTAAAGTCTCATTTACATAACCTGAGATGAAAGGAGGTGAAATATTATAATTATCTTTTCAAGCTAAATTTGCACTGCCATTTAAAATTAACCTATGCAAATGACAGGTTAAACCCCAGGAAAGCTCCAGCTCTATTTCAAAAAAATACAATCAATTTCCAATCATGAGTGTATTTTTATGCTAGCCATTCAATTACTCACTTGGATCCATAAATATATATGCCAATATCATGAAAGTTATTTTTCTTTTTTTGCCTTGTTTTGTTCTTGGCTTTTAGCCCCCCAAAAAAATACTCAGGTTGTGAAGTCTGCATCCTTATTTGCGTTGAGTAGCACTCTAAATATAACAAGGATTATCTATACAGTAATGTGATGTGTTGCTTAGCCTGAGTGAGGATAGTTAAGCAGAATGATGTTCACAAGGAAGCTGAGAATCTATATTTTTTACAGTTCATAGGTGTATGGGATGACTTTGGTAAGATTTGAGTGAGAAGGAAGACAGTTTTTTAAAGGATCCTGCTCCTGTTGTGAATTGGAGAAGAAAGGAGGGATATATGTACATGTATAGAATCATAGAACCATAGGATTGTCTAGGTTGGAAGGTTTAAGATCGTCTAGTCCAACCATCAACCCAACTCTGATAAAAACAGAAAAACCATGTCACTAAGCGCTATGTCAACCCGTCTTTTGAATACCTGGTGCAACTTTGAGGCAGTTTTCCCTTGTTCTGTTGCCTGTGAATAATTTTGTTTTTCAGCAGAACTTCAGGTTCAAGAACCTGTCAATTAAAGGTCATCATTACACCTGGGTTTATATGTAGTCTGAAAGTATTTTCAAAAAAAAAAAAGCCTACATTCCTGCCTAATTCCTCCAAATTGTGGGAGGAATTTGACTACGGCGGCAGACACCACCAACTGCCCTCAGTAAACTGACATGTCTCATCAGGTGGATCCAAGAAAATTGGGTATGTTACATGAGCTATGAACTTGGCCTTAACCATGTGCTCTTCAGGCAGATATTTCACAGTTCGTGGTTCTTGACCTCCTTAATCACAGCCAGCCTCAATTTTTGCTATTAAGGGTGAATAAAGAGGTGGAAGTTTTAGTGGATGCAGACCAAGGTCTCAGACAGTGCAGCAGGGCTTTGTGGGAAGGAGGACTGGACTGAACTGGAAGCTCATTTGTATGTATGAGGGGGAGCTGTGCCTGAGACTTGTGGGACAGAAGATGGTTTTCACTCCTTCTGCAGAGAAAATAACCCTACAGGGGTTCTTGTCTGTCTTACTGGTAGTGTCTGCAGAAATTCAGACCTGGAGATGCTACTGTGAAGTGAAACCCCTTCAAATTTCCCAGTTGATAACTGTTCATTTTTCGAAATTTGAGGTGGGTGGAATTTGAAAGTTGCATAAACAGTCGATTTTGTTTTGGCAGCTAGTCGAAAACAAGTAGTTCTCCAGGCAAAGGAGCAATGGGGGCCTGGTTTATCACGGAATTGTGGAATTGTCAGAGTTGGATGTAAACAGTCGATTTTGTTTTGGCAGCCAGTCTAAAACAAAAAGTTCTCCAGGCAAAGGAGTAATGGAGGCCTGGTTTATCATGGAATTGCAGAATTGTTGCAGTTGGAAGGGACCTCTAGAGATCATGTAGTCCAACTCCCCTCCTAAAGCAGGGTTGCCCAGAGCACATCACTCAGGACGGCATCCAGGTGGGTCTTGAAGATCTCCAGAGAAGGGGACTCCACACCCTCCCTGGGCAGCCTGTTCCAGGGCTCTGGCACCCTCACCAGAAAGAAGTTCTTCCTCATATTTGAGTGGAACTTCCCATGTTCCAGCTTGTGCCCGTTGCCCCTCGTCCTCTCACTGAGAATTCTGGCTCTGGGTTTATGTCTTATGTCTCCTTATGACACCCACCCATGGGTTTGTGTCTTATGTCTCCTTATGACACCCACCCATCCCACCACAAGAACCTCAGACTCAGTGTGGAGATATTTCTAGATGTCTTCTGTGTTCCTGAGGACCATCTCCTCAGCCTCTTGTCAGTCCCACTGAATCTTAACCTGCTTTCTGGTTTACTGACTGGGTGAGGGATGGAGTACGTGCTGTGGCTGGTCTGGAGCAGAACCACGTGCAAATTGACCAGATCGTAAATACGTGTTGACCAACCCAACAGTGGATGTCAAATACTAAGTTCTCTCTGCAGTTTCTTTGGTGAAATACTACTAATATGGTCTCTACCATCTCCTGAGACACCGATTTTCACAAAACTCACGTAGTAGCTTTGAACTCTGACTGTCAAATTCGATAGAAATTAGTCAACGAGGGAGAGGAACGTCTGACACCCTGTGCAGTCATGTCAGATGCTTCCTTGCCAAATCAGACTATAAAATTAGGGGGAGGGGAAGGGAAATAGAAAGGGAGAGAATTATTCAAATAGTAATGAATGGAATATTTCTTGCTGAAATGAAAGACTGAAACATTTCATTTAGTTTGACACAAAAGGTTCCATTCACCGTGAAATCAAATATTTTGTTCTGAGGCGCTTGTGAGAAAGTAAAGAAAATGAAAGACTGGAGTCAAAAGCTGACAGAGGAAAAATCCTACCCTTGAGATGGAGTATGTGCTGTGGCTGGTCCAGAGCAGAACCACGTGCAAATTGACCAGACCGTAAACACGTGTTGACCAACCCCACAGTGGATGTCAAATAGTAAGTTCTCTCTGCAGTTTCTTTGGTGGAATACTACTAATATGGTCTCTACCATCTCCTGAGACACCGATTTTCACAAAACTCACGTAGTAGCTTTGAACTCTGACTGTCAAATTCGATAGAAATTAGTCAACGAGAGAGAGGAACGTCTGACACCCTGTGCAGTCATGTCAGATGCTTCCTTGCCAAATCAGACTATAAAATTAGGGGGAGGGGAAGGGAAATAGAAAGGGAGAGAATTATTCAAATAGTAATGAATGGAATATTTCTTGCTGAAATGAAAGACTGAAACATTTCATTTAGTTTGACACAAAAGGTTCCATTCACCGTGAAATCAAATATTTTGTTCTGAGGCGCTTGTGAGAAAGTAAAGAAAATGAAAGACTGGAGTCAAAAGCTGACAGAGGAAAAATCCTACCCTTGCAAAACAAGTGCTAAGAGCTATCCCTGTATAGCTTTAGAGATCTGATTTGTACTATTTCTATATCTGGAAGGGGGATTAACTCCCTGTTTTCACCTTGTTTTGGCACTGCTCACCTATCCACATCTTTAAAGTGTCTGAAATTCCTCTTTTAGTTCCACTTTTGTAAGATGTTTTCACGGTTGCAATGGGTGCACGTGAATATGCACGTGGCAGAGAGAGAAAGAGAGAAGATTTGTTTATAAACAAACTAAAACAGCGTCTGCAGATATGGGGAGGAAATGAGAATATTTCTACCTACCAGAAATATCGTGTTTGGCACCCAGACTGAATGAATATACTTATAACTACAGGGAGAGGACTTTATTTGGCGTGGTGTGGAGGTTAAGGTATTGGAGGCCACCTGAGAATTTGTATCAGATGCCGAGTGTTTATGGACAAGCATTTATCATTGAGGACAACAAACAACATAGTTTTTACTCTGATTATTTTTGACACTCGGATATCAGAAGTTTCTTTGCACTTCTGTTCTTAGAAACAATCACCTGAGGTGTTCCAGTAGTGAGGTGTTCATGCTGATTTGTTGGTACTTTGATAAAAAGCATCTCAGGCCAGAGGTTACGGAGTGGCTGGTGGGGAGGTTTGAAGAGGTGGGAGGGATGCCCTTTGAATTTCTGCTTTAGCAGCCCTGGAAGGCTGGAATGCTCCACCCTAACTCCAGGTCTTGGGAGGGTCAGGTGAAACCAGCTTTCCTTAAGGAGCTAAAAGATAAAAGATGAAAAGAGTTAGTGGCTTGTAGAGTTCATTTGCCCATGGGAGGGGGCAAAGAAAGGGCAACTGCAGGTGTTAGCCTGAAACTCCCAGCTGGCCACCACAGAGAATAAAGGGATAATTGCTTCTCCATGCCATTACCCAGCAAGAAGGGAGGTTTCCTTAGAAGTTTTAACTAAAGAGAGTCTTTCGCACATCACATTAAAGAATATCCTGCTGAAAGGGGAGTTTGTGTGGAATGGTGTCAATAAGAATTTTAACATCATTTCTCTAAGAACTTCTGTGATGTGTGGCCACTTTTACTGTTTTCCTCTCGAAGGACAAATGAGTCCACACCAAAAACCTGTATCTGAATATTCCTTTTCCTAGGAAATGTTCTGTTCTGAACCTAATCTGTTTTTCCCTGGCTTTAAAACAAGATGAATTCAGTCACTGCCTAAATATAAGTGAGCTGTGATGCTTTCAAAGTCTGAGTTCTCTATCTTCTTATCACTGATCTCTGGTTGGTTTGATGAAATGATTTTATGATGCTTTTGTGTCATCTCTTTTATCTATTTTTTTTTCCTTGTTTAACAGTTGTTATGCTGAAGAGCCTTTGGTGATATTAGACTTTATAAGATGGCAAATCCAAAATCCATTCTACCCCCAGGTAGAATCTTAATTTTGGATGCTTGGTGCTCCCAGAAATGCTACATTTCTCAGCCAGCAGTCTCACTCTGTGTACCCGTGACCACAATCCAGTGGAGTGCAAGGTGCCCAAATCCACCTTGGATGTGCTGTGTCATCCAGCCTAAGAATTACAGGTGGTATAATCTGAGAAAACTAGTGTCTTCTGCCCATAATTAAATCTGTGCTGGCCACTGATTTGTAGAAAGATTATGAAAAGGCAAGGTGCACCTTGCATATAAGAAGTATTTATGTTCTCTGAGTGTTTGAGTAATATGTCTGTTGCCTCCAGATGACAAGTGCCTTGCTTTTAGCCAGGCTGGCTAGAGAGAGTGAAGCAAATATGGACATACTCAGATTTAGCGTGCATATAGCTATCCACCCCATTATAAGGCATATTCCCCAGGGTTTTTTTTTTTTTGAAAATTGAACTGTTCTTCTGAAAATTGTATCAGTCAAGAATCAATTCCTCTACTACCTGTTGGAGAGGTACCAAAATGTGAAGTTACTGAGTGGGATTGTACATTCATGCTGTGTCGTCATAGAATCACAGAATGGTTTGGGTTGGAAGGGACCTTAAAGATCATGGAGTTCCAACCCCCTGCCATGGGCAGGGACACCTCCCACCAGACCAGGTTGCTCCAAGCCCCATCCAGCCTGGCCTTGAACCCCTCCAGGGATGGGGCATCCACAGCTTCTCTGGGAAACCTGGTCTAGTGTCTCACCACCCTCACAGGAAAGAATTTCTTTCTAGTATCTAGTGTAAATCTCCCCTCCTTCAGTCTAAAACTGTTACTCCTTGTCCTATTGCTCCACTCCCTGATTAACAGCCCCTCCCCATCTCTCCTGTAGCCCCTTTAGGGACTGGAAGGCCGCTATAAGGTCTCCCCAGAGCCTTCTCTTCTCCAGGCTGAACACCCTCAACGCTCAGCCTGCCTTCACAGGAGCTGGGCTCCAGCCCTCTGATCACCTTCGTGGCTCATTGCTGGACCAGTTCCAACAGGTCCATGTCCTTCCTGTGCTGAGGACTCCAGAGCTGGACACAGTGCTCCAGGTGGGGTCTCACCACAGCAGAGTAGAGGGGCAGAATCAGCTCCCTGGACCTGCTGGCCATGCTTCACATCCCACCAGACTGGGACATCTTTCTTTTCACATCTGTTCTCAGGGGTAAAAAGATCTACTCTCCAACAACATGCACAGCCTGGCTTATGCCTGAGTGCTCTTGTTTAGACTCCTGGCAAGCTTTAAGGTATGTCATTTGCACGTGAGTTTGAACGTTGGGAGGGAATAGTTTTGGGTTGGTTTTTTTTGTTTGTTTGGGTTTTTTGGTTTTTTGGTTGTTTTTTTTTTTTTCCCAAAGAAATTGGAAAGACTGGAGATTGGAAAACAGTAGCTGCCCTCATCATCATCCCTTAGTAGCCCTTTGGGCAATGCTTTCCTCAGAGAGTAATGCCAGCAGACTCCTTTATTCCTTTACAACGTGCTTGTAAAGGACTGTATCTCATGGAAATAATCAGTGTAAGGAAAAATGATCCTTACCAGCAGATGCTGCAATAAATATAACAAGTGCAAAAAATTTCCCCAAAGTGGGAGAGTTTGCATGTCGGCATTCTGTGAGCTCTCTGCATTGCCAAATTTCATTTTTGTTGAAGGGTAATAGTGAAACCATTGAAGAACTGACAAACTGGCATGGTGGTTTAACCGCAATTTTATTTTATAATAAGTTGCAACACAGTTTTTGATTTTATAAAAAAAAAGAATATTCCTTATTAATACTTTAGCAACAAAATTACTTACAAATAGCATAGAATTTCCCTTTCCATGGTGACTTTTTTGCTCAGGGTTAATTTCTAAAGGTCTGCGTCTAATTCTGTCTGTAGTCTGAAAAATTAAAATTCGGAATGTATCTACAAGAATGATCACAGACCATCAGCAGCAAAGGAGGAATACATTCTCTGGGTTATCACTTTAGCACTGTGTACACAATATGTCAGAGCCTGAAACTTTCAGATTAATTACTAGTCCTGGCGATGCTGTATGTGTTTTGTTGCCCTTCAAGCTCGCAATTAATATTCAGACAGTTGTGAAGGGAGGATAATTCGGTGATTTTCAGTTTATTCTTCCAGGGAATAAACAAGAGAAGAGAATACATATTTCTTTTTATTGCAGTTCAGAATCAGTTGATAAAATTGTGTCTGCAACTGTACACAATCAATGTCAGTTAGGGTACAACTTTATTAAAGTTTTTTTGAATTTACATAACTTTCAGCGCCATTACATGTATAATTTATCGTGGCGATGCGGTATCGTTGTAGGGTATTTATAAGCTTTGTGCAGTGGGGTAGAATTTCCAACTTGGTCCTTCATTAAATTTTAATTCAATAACTTAGCTAAACTAGGTGAACACCGGTAGCAAGAGGACCAAGAGCTTTCCCAGTCCTTTCAATGAAAATGCTGTCTGTGTTCAGTGCCTCTGCAACCCTGTGGGACAAAGTTTAATGTGCTCACAAAAATGTGTTTACCTTCACCACGTTCACTAAACATATTTACCAGCCCTATGGTGTGATGTTACAGCCAAACGGGTGCAGATTTGAAGCGTTTCATTAAAAATAGTTTTAAAAAATCATGGGGGTTTTGCTTGGAAAAGGAAGCGATGAGGAAAACCGGAGGTTTTTTTTGCATTTGCCATTTTTTCCAGTTCTTACCACTTTGTTAGCCGTAGCTCAAATAAAATCTGATTAAGTGGAGAAAGTAGTGGAAAACAATTTCCGCTACTTCTAATCAAATACTGACAAATAAAGTTAATTCAGGAGTTAAGCACGGTTGTGAAAATAACTTCAGTTCCTGAGAATAAAGCCTGGTGGATTGGAGCAATACCTGAAAATCTGCCAGTGATTTTCCTGAATTTTTTTTTTTAAAAAAAAAAGGAAAAACAAAGGTAAATCCTGATCTCGCAGTAAAATCCTTTGTGTGCTGCTAGTGAGCCCCAATAGTGACACTGGGGGATTTGTTTCAAGACCTGGGTTTTGTTTCAGGACTTGAGCAATGGGGTTTTTTGGGGGTAAATTTGTGTCTAATTCTTTCCACAAATGTTCTGTCTCTTAATACCCCCAAAAAAACCCTTGCTGTTTGTAAATTTGTGCCTAATTCTTTCCACAAATGTTCTGTCTCTTAAAACTACACTTTCTGTATTGCTCTACAACCGGGGATGCTTTAGGAGGTTGGGTTTTTGTTTTCTGTTGTAGAAAAGATGATCTGTTTCCAATGGTGCTTCAATATCAATGAGGATTAAGGGTTCATTATGGACATACGCATCATTGGAAAGTGCTGAGAACGAGAGAAATAACTGATCTTACCCCCATTGAAATAAAAAAAAGTCAATTTCTATTGATTTTGGTGTGTCCTAGACAAAGTCTCCAGTGAATGAAAGATCTATTCTGTTCTCTTTCAGTCGTACTTGCTCTTGGTCCCTGAAAGTCCTCTTTCTGGATTCAGTAGACTCCTTAATCTCCCAGGAATGTGGATAGTCTTAGCCAGTGATACTATTCTTGTTTACTAATATGCATAAGTTTTCACATAAAATAGTTCCAGGATTATGTAGAATGTTAAATACAAGTAATGCTATTCTGAGAGTGAAAGAAAATGACAAAATAAATGCTTAAACCTCTCCCCTCTCCACCCCCAAACCTCCCTCTCCTGTGCTAGAAATAGAAGCTGCGATGAGAAGCGACATTGTGGCTTTGAGACTTTCTTTGGGCTGCAGACAGAAAAGAACAAAGTTAACCTTGTTATATTTTTCCTTCCATAGCCTGGAGAAGGCCACATGGCTGAGGTTTCACTTCTCATTTCCATTTGCAGGGTATATTTTCTCATCCCCTTTATAAGAGAACGGATTTCGTAGTTACGTGTTGATCCAGCAGCTGGTTTGTTTTTTAAATGAAAACGTTATCTGTTTATTATTCAGATACCAATTTTAAGCAGGTTTTGCTCAGCATATTTGAATTCAAAATCCTATTAAAGTTGCAATATTCCTCTGCTACTTTGTCCCCCACTGCGCTGACATTGAGTTTCTCCATTTTAAATAGAAATATAATATTGTATAGCTGTTCGGGGTGATGTAATTTCCAGTATTGAATTACCAGTCATTGGACAGGCTGTTCACCTTCCTATCATGGAAATTTCGTATTCGTACCCATTTTCCTCCACGTTTACAAAGTGCTTTATTAGTCTGGCTATCTTGCAATTGCTTTACAGGCAACAATTTCTTTTTAAATCTAGAAAACTTATCCCTTTGCCTCCTACCATCTGATGGAAGTCACCAGAATTGCTGAGTTAAGATAAACACCCTCATTTTGTGGTAGAGAGGGGAGGGGGATGAGAAGCAAAATGTTAATTTGTTTTAAAGTGAAAAGTACTGACCCATGCACTGAAGGTAAGCATATCTAATTTTAAATCTTCCATATCTATTGTAATGTCTAATTGCATAGTTAAATGAGCTGTAAAGGCAGAAATGCCGCTGTAACCTCTAAACAATTTTACACAGTTCTAGAACATTTGAGATAAGAGAAGAAAACTTAAAGAAGCTTTTCTCCTCTAGTAATGCCGGTGCTTCGGAGGACGGAGTTTATTGAACAAGAGAGGCTTTCTGCTTGGACAGCACTTTCCTGTTACTCTGGACACACTTTAGATTTAAGGAGGCAATTGGATGCTATGAACACTCTAAAAAGGTCCAAAAACATTAGGGGAGGTGTCACTCAGTGCTCACTTCTCCTCTCGGATTGATGTAACGCTGGAATAACTTGATTGGCTTCAGTAACTTTATTCGAAATTAACATAATTGCTATCATAATTATTTAGCCTGCAGAAGCATCTGGAGCCCCTAACTAGGTCAGGGCACAATTTGGCTAGGCTCTCTGCGTTACACGTGCACATACACAGATGAATGTGTCGGAGAACTTATATATATAGACTGTTTCTATCTGAATTCTTCGCTCGGGGCAAAATAAAACATCCGAGAGGTGAATCCAGTAGCCTGAGTGCTAGCCTGGGTCAACGACTTCATGGAAAGTCCCGTAGACTTTCTGTGCCTCCTTCCTCTCTCTCTCTCTCTCTCTCTCTAGAAAATGCTGATGGTGGTGCTTCTCTTGTTTTATGAGAATAAGCGCATTTAAGATTGCGAAGTGCTCAGGCACCATGGTGATGGGGATGTGTAAACCTCGTGGATAGACAAGGTAATCTGCATCCAATTGTTCATGCTTTGTAGCCCTTAATGACAGATACTTCGGGGGAGTTGCTTGTATCCTGAAGATGAGCTGGAGGACAAGATGAGATTTTTGACTACTGAGGGGTAAAAAGGAAAGTATCAAGTAGCTGTAAAATAATACCTTTTATAGAGACTGTAAAATAATGCGAGTTTAATAGCAGCCACGGTCATTTCAAAGGTTAAATGAAATGAGGGTAGTGCCTCTACAAAGTGGGAATCACATACACACTGCACGGCACATCTCGTGTTTCCTGTAAATATAAGGTGTGACTTTTTGTTTCTACTCAAAAGTCTGAGTTTAGTGATGCTGTAGGCAATAAAATGATTCCTCTAAAAGCATCTTAGGTGTTGTTCCTTAACTCTGCCCTATCTGAATTGCCATTAAAGTCACTTGTTGTGCCTAACAAACGGAAGGCACTAGGACAGGAGCTGTGTGGCACTTGCATCAAATTAATTTGGGATTCTGAAGTACCTTAATGTTCTTAGGGTGACTGGCTTCAGTGGAGCTAGGATATAACGTCAAGACTTATAAAGATGACCTGATTAAACCTTTTTTTTATTTCTCGAACTGTCAAGAATGGCAGACATTGCCAGAGAGAACTTCCCAGATTTTATGCTTTCAGGGCCTGCCAGGTTTCACTAGAGAAGAAAATGAGTTATGTAGAGAGAAGAATTTATTTACCACATTTTTCTTTTTTCAGCAAGATCAGAAGGGTTTCAACCAGATCTTCCAATAACACATCTTAGTTCTCTGCAAGCTAATGGCAATTAACGTGATTGTCACCAGAGTGAGCAAATACATTGTGATCAGTCTCCTGATACCAGGGTGAAGTACAAAAGTCTTTTTATCTGCCTTTTAGTTATATTATAGGGAATCCAGACTTAGAACAAGTTCCTTCACAACTTTCTGGAGCACTACTGGCTCGCAAGGGGTCTGGGCCATAATGAATTTATTCTCCAAGCAGAGAGAAACCATTTGGTAAATGAGAGGATGGAAATGATGTCCTTCCAAACTTTATATGGGTGTCCTTTACTGAGTAGTTTTTTTGGCTGCAGACTCTTCAGACAGCTTCAGTTCACTTGGGATGGCCCAGTGCTCTAATAGAATGGTTGGATTGACAGGAATATGCTCGTGCATCAAAAGGACTGACTGAAGTCTTCTGTATCTAGATGTCTGTGTCTAGATTAACTTTTTAAAGAACAGATGTAATATTACTATGAACAGACACCTTTTTTTTTTTTAATTTTTAATTTCTGGTTTGCCTTGAATTCAATGGCAAAACCTGCATGTGTTTTGGTGAGGCAGGAATACCAAAGTCTTTTAGATGCTTGGTTTTGGTTTCCTTTTAACTTCTTACAAAAGACCTATCTTCCACACATCCTTATCAGTGACTGATCAGTCTGCATTTTAAATGCTTCAATACTTTTTCAGCATCATCTTAGAAAGTGGGGTGTGATGGAGAGAGCTCTCTGGATTCTCCAGCCAGGACATATGCATAGCTTGTGAGTTCTTGCTGCAGCAGGGGGAGGTTTTTGGCTTGTTTTCTGTCATGACCTAGATGTCTGCAACTGGAATTATGTAGAAAAATAAGTGACTAGTACTGCGCCTCAGTCTTATATAACCCAAAGTAATGCTTTCTCGAAATACTAGTGTCTTTTTAAGGGATACTCCCTTCTGAGTAAACTAAATGCTTCGGCTGTGAGTTTCCAAATATCATGACTTTCATGGGAAAGATTGTGCGCAATCCGTCTTCACCAAGCCATATGGCGAAGGACTAATGGATTATTTGCTTTGAGAGCAGTGGGAAGAAATGTAGGACCCTGCTTTTAAATTTGTCAGACATCTAACTGTATAATTGAGTTCAAGTGTGAAAATGTCTTCACTGCAGTTGTTCCTTGACAGCTGATTGCTCAAATGAGGGGGGGAGACTTAGGCAGCTGATCTGCAGAAGACCAAAGCGTTGGTTTACTCTGCCATATAAAGTGAGCATCAGTGTTTTTGCGTCGTGTCAAGATGTTTGTGTCACTGGTTTTACTTATGCTGCTCTTAATAATGTACAGTTGTAGTTAGCCAGTGTTGGAAAGGATCAAATTAATGCTATTAATTCAGCTACGAGGTTTGTGGATCCGTGAGCGATTGAGCGACACAACCAGGGGTCACTACCTGGATTAATGACGCCTCGTGTCTTGGATTGATCATATCTAAATGTTAATCAATTCCAACCAAATGCCTGATGTTGGCTCTTTCATTTTTTTCAATTTGTTATTTGTCAGCGGTATGAAATCAAACAAAGATATTAAACTCCCATGTCAATTAAACTGCTGTTGCTACCGTAATTAGCAGCTGCTTCTTCTGATGACAAGTTTAATTAGAAATATCTAGACTAGATTTTTCACAAATACGGCTATTTGTTCTCGGTCAGTTAAAGTAACTTTGCCTTTCTCCTGTATTTTTACTAACAGATAGCACCCTGAGGTGCTGAGTTGTCATCTCATGGGACTGGCAAGGAAACCAGGGCGAGTGACTCAGAGGACAAAGTGATTTACACACTGATATGGAAGACTTTTGAGGAAGAACCAGAGGACGGCAATTTCAACTAAAGGTCTGATCCAATGCCATTCGGGTCAACAGGAAGATAACCTTATATAAATTCCCATTGAAAATGCTTTCTCTGCACTTATTAAAACCCCTGCTTTTTCTGATGCTGAATGAGAATTGTTACAGACCAAGTGCTCCTTTTGTGTGTGTGATGCTTATTAGACAAGGAAGATTGATTTGCCTTTCTCACTGTTTTACGTAAAAATGGCTTTTTTTTTTTTTCTTTCCCTCTAATCTCTTTTCTGGCACAAAATTTTGTCTATTCTTGGCCAAAGCATTTAACCCCTTGATACCTTGATCATAACTTTCCGATCATTCTTGGACACAGATGTTTTGTATATGAAATATGTGCGTTTACAGGGCACCATATGCCCCATCACTGTGGGATGTGTTATATAGTGACTTTGGCACTCCTGATGGTGTCATTGACACACAATGTGCTCGTAAAATGTGTATGTGAGGATAACACTGAAGGAGATCTAGTAACAGGGTTGAAATAAACATTTCCAGGGAAGCACTGCTTTCCCCTTTTCTGTAAGTAACTACAACAGCGTTTCTTTCTCTTCTCTGGTTTTCACTCAATATTTGTTTATTCATATACAAAATGCTGTGAGAAGGGATGAGCAACACTGTAGGAAAGATTTTATATCTGAGTCATAGAATTCAGAGAGGGAGAAGACCTATTTCATGCTGCAGTCCTCCTTCCTCTTCTGGATAGTTTCTTTGCAAATATAAATTTTTCTCATTGCTTTCATCTGCACCAAAACGGTATAGGAACACATCACATGGAGCATGATAGAGAGTTAATATTTTATCCTAGAGAGCTCTGGGTGCCTACAACAGCAGTGAGAGAAGCTCATTGAAGAGGTCTGTGAGTGTTTTACCCGTAAGATTGTACTGGTGACACCTGTTTCTTGTATAAAATAAGATTTTTCTCCTGGTTGGTTGAATGAAACTGGTTGCTTTTGTTACCTGTTGATTATTGAGATTCATGTCTCCTGAGAAGGACAGCTGCTTTTCTGTAGGAGAAAGTGCTGATAGCAAAGACAGTCTGTTAGTACATTACCTTTCTGCACTTTTCTTCAGCTTTTTGGTTTTAATGAGCTACTAAAATGCAGTCTTAATCACAGCAGCCGTATAATATTTTGGTTTTACTTCCATTATGGAATCTCTGGCTTCAGTTACCCAACATTGCTAGTGAAGGTAATGTGTTTGTGATCAAAAATAGATTTTTTTTCAGTAGACTCAATACCAAAAATGACAAGTTTGGCTTAGTAGTTATTAAAAAAAACCCCAAACTTCTCCTCTAACTTCATTGCATGGTACTACAAATTCCACAAACCTAATTGCAAGGAAAAATTGTACAGAAATTATAGAGATGGTCCTAGACAGGAGAGAACTGTATGTGCTGTATTTCTGGAATGCAGGAAGTTTAGTGAAATAGACAGAAAAAGGACTTCTTTTTTTTTGAGGGGGTTCTTGTACTTTTTTTTTTTATTTTCATGGTTAGGTTAATCTCCACTGATTCTGTCTTTTGACTTCAGCTTCTTCTGCATAAAGTAAAAGATTTTACCCTGCCAGCTGAATATCACTCTAGGGTCTTTTCCCCTCCACCCCCCCAAAGCACTGTAAAAAGACTATCTCTGGATTTGGAGACATCATGCAATTTTATTTTTTTTTTTCCTCCCCCCACGGTGTTTTTAGAAACTTTATTAAAATAATTTGCAAAAGGCAAATGTTAGAATTATTTTGGCTCTCAGAATAATACCTAGTGGATTTTGTGCTTAGTATTTTAGCATTTCAACTTCTAAGGCACACTTCTCATTATCATACTAGGGCATGTTACAGAGATCAGTGACCAGGAGCGCCAAGAAGTAATTAAAAAAAAAAAATCTCAAATGATATCTAATTAAATACTGTTTCAGGCAAAATGAATTAAACGTAGCCTTAAAGTTGCTTATTGCATCCGTCTTCCTGATGGCTGAAGGAGCCGAGTTGCAAAGGTGAATAAAGTAATGGGCTGTTCTAGTCTCTAACTTCAGAAAGAGAGTAATCAACAATCAGCCACGATTACAGAATAATCACAAGTGGTGAATTACATCAGCAAATCTCTTGGCTTGGCAAGAAACATTAAAAATAAAAAGTTGAATTGGTTACCAAATCCAGAGCCGTAGATGTTTTTGTGGTGGCTGACGGTGCTGGGTGACATCGATCGGAGCCTCGGGCAGAAGCCAATCCAAGGCATTAAGAGGAGGGCTGATACACTGGGATGGGTTTTGCAGGTCAGCATTTTTGCTGGAGCATTTGGAATTAGCTGGTCCCTGCTCAGCAGCAAGGCAGGAGGCACTGCAAGCAGAGAATTATAATAATCAATCTGTTATGTGATCAAACCTGAGCTTTGTGAGGACAGAGTCGATTCAGTTCAGCAGCATTTCTTGGCGTTGTAATGAAGATGCTCAACAGAGAATAATCTCCAAGAGCTGCTATTTTTAAGCCTGATTGATCAGTTTTTTATGAAAAGAACTGTTTGTCTGTCGCAGTGTCTTTCCAAAAAAAATCTGAATAAAGTGATCTATAGATACTTTATGCCCAGAAACTAGAAGTTGGAACTTGTTCATACCTACCATAGCTTTTCTGTTTTCACATCAGTGAAAGAAGTCAGGAACACAGTACAGAGTACTAGAGGTAGACAGTAATTTTCCAGCAAAGTAGTGTATTAAAAGGTTGTATATCTGGAGTTGGAATGCTTCAGTGCTCCCAAATACTGTGTTCAGGCATTTTTACATCAAGTCAGAACCATGGCTTTTACAGATCACTGGCTTGCTATTTTTGGTTCGAGACCTTTAAGCTTCTAGAGATATCAGTATTTCCACCACACACACTAAACAGCTATGTGGTTAAAAATTCTGAATTTTCATACTGCTTGTCTGTCGCAGTGTCTTTCCAAAAAAAATTAAACATAAATTTCAGGCTGAGATCAGCTGGGGATAGAAAGAAGACTTTAACTGTGTAGAAAAAGGAACTGGGAGATACAGATAATCCAGTTCTGGAGTCTGAAACCATCCTGATGTTTCACTGGCAACACTGATTCTCTTCTCTGCAGTGCTAGTTTAGTCTGATAGTCTGATCCAGCCTTTTGTCACGCGACATCCTAATGTGTCTTCCAGTCTTTCTGCTTGAAAATCTATTTAGCTCTTTTCCCTTCATCCCATCCTAGTACCCCCTTCCTTCTGGCTGCTTCCCCACTCTTAATGTAACTCTTAAGCAACGTGCCTGTTAAATAGATCCACATGATGAAAAGCCATGAATCCAAATTCTCATCTATTCCTGCACCAACAGGAATGTAGTGCTACTAAAAGTTATTCTTGGAAACCCAACTCGGAGTCACAAAGCTTAAATCTCCAAGGCAGAATTTAGTGACAACAACAAAAAGGAGTCAAAGCTAGCTGGCCAAATTGACGACCACTAAGTTAATTGTTTAAAGAAGTAGTGGCTTTGTTGTCTGGAGTGGTTGGTAGCAATGGTTCATAATGCTACTAATGTTTGTACCTGCATAAATTATCTGTGTGCAAAGAGGAGTATCTGATATTTACCATTTGCTGTTCTTCAGTCACCAGGCTGAGTGGTCCTGTCTTGAGGGATGGGATGACCTGGACAGGCTGAATAGGTGGGCCTATGTGAACCTCATGAGGTTCAGCAAGGCCAAGTGTTGGCCAAGAAGGCCCAGGGTCCTGCATCTGGGTCAGGGCAACCCTCAGTTATCAATGCAGGCTGGGGGTTGAAGGGATTGAGAGCAGCCCTGGGGAGAAGGACTCGAGGTGTACCAGTGGGTGAAAAGTTGGACGTGAACTGACAATGTGCACTTGTAGCCCAGAAAGCCAACAGCATCCTGGGCTACGTCAAAAACAGTGTGGCCAGCAGGTCAAGGGAGGTGATTCTGTCCCTCTGCTCCAGTGAGACCCCACCTGGAGTACTGTGTCCAGATCTGGAGTACTGAGCACTGGAAAGACACAGACCTGTTGGAACAGGTCCAAAGGAGGGGCACAAAAATGCTCAGAGGGCTGGAGCATCTATGAGGACAGGTTGAGGGAGTTGGGGTTGTTCAGCCTGGAGAAGAAAAGACTCTGGGGAGACCTTACTGTGGCTTTTCAGTACTTAAAGGGGGCCTACAGAAAAGATGGGAACAAACTTTTTAGCAAGGCCTGTTGTGATAGGACACAAGGAGTAATGGTTTTGAACTAAAAGAGGGAAGAATTAGACTAGATATAAGGAAGAAGTTTTTTACACTGAGGGTGATGAAACACTGGCCCAGGTTTCCCAGAGAGATGGTAGATGCCCCATCCTTGGCAACATTCAAGGTGAGGTTGGATGAGACTCTGAGCAACCTGGTCAACCTGAGTTGAAGATGTTCCTGCTCATTGAAGGGGGAGTGGACTAGATGGCCTTTAAAGGTCCCTACTAACCCAAACTACTCCATGATTCTAATCCTTAATTCTTTTTAAAAAATATAAGTAACTCACTATCGTGAGATGTATGGAGAAATTACACATTAGAGTTATGGAACATAGTTCAGCTCCATTTCTAAACACCATTAATTTGATAGTTACTGTATAAATACAATGGATAAAAAATGGTTAAACTCTGAATAGGTAGAAAATAATAATAAAAAAAAAATATTAGATTCACTGAATGACCCACTATCAAGAAATTCTTCTATTGCTATGTCTAAGAATGGGCATCTATGACTTCATATTGCTGAAGAATTTGAATTATACTATCATTTTAAAATTTTATTTTTTATCATTCTTTAGTGAACCCTTTTTGGATGCTGCTGTTTAATTAATTGCTGTAGCAAATGCCTTGCTACTTAAACACTATGGCCAAGAGCAGTATGCAGACTTCAGGAGCCTGGGGACAAAAAATGAGCCTAGCAGCAAAGCCCACTGCACTGAAGACATATAAATTAAAAAGATTAAAACTGACTGCTTTGGGCAGTGTAGAGTAATGATTTTTAGGCCAACACAAGATTCCAGATGCTATTAAACATAAATTTCAGACTGAGATCAGCTGGGGATAGAAAGAAGACTTTAACTGTGTAGAAAAAGGAACTGGGAGATACAGATAATCCAGTTCTGGAGTCTGAAACCATCCTGATGTTTCACTGGCAACACTGATTCTCTTCTCTGCAGTGCTAGTTTAGTCTGATAGTCTGATCCAGCCTTTTGTCACGCGACATCCTAATGTGTCTTCCAGTCTTTCTGCTTGAAAATCTATTTAGCTCTTTTCCCTTCATCCCATCCTAGTACCCCCTTCCTTCTGGCTGCTTCCCTGCTCTTAATGTAACTCTTAAGCAATGTACCTGTTAAATAGATCCACATTATGAAAAGCCATGAATCCAAATGCTCATCTATTCCTGCACCAACAGGAATGTAGTGCTACTAAAAGTTATTCTTGGAAACCTGACTCGGAGTCACAAAGCTTAAATCTCCAAGGTAGAATTTAGTGACAACGACAAAAAGGAGTCAAAGCTAGCTGGCCAAATTGACGACCACTAAGTTAATTGTTTAAAGAAGTAGTGGCTTTGTTGTCTGGAGTGGTTGGTAGCAATGGTTCATAATGCTACTAATGTTTGTACCTGCATAAATTATCTGTGTGCAAAGAGGAGTATCTGATATTTACCATTTGCTGTTCTTCAGTCACCAGGCTGAGTGGTCCTGTCTTGAGGGATGGGATGACCTGGACAGGCTGAATAGGTGGGCCTATGTGAACCTCATGAGGTTCAGCAAGGCCAAGTGTTGGCCAAGAAGGCCCAGGGTCCTGCATCTGGGTCAGGGCAACCCTCAGTTATCAATGCAGGCTGGGGGTTGAAGGGATTGAGAGCAGCCCTGGGGAGAAGGACTCGAGGTGTACCAGTGGGTGAAAGGTTGGACGTGAACTGACAATGTGCACTTG
>NW_015090891.1:216380-220262 GCF_001431845.1 Calidris pugnax
GTTTTTAGAAACTTTATTAAAATAATTTGCAAAAGGCAAATGTTAGAATTATTTTGGCTCTCAGAATAATACCTAGTGGATTTTGTGCTTAGTATTTTAGCATTTCAACTTCTAAGGCACACTTCTCATTATCATACTAGGGCATGTTACAGAGATCAGTGACCAGGAGCGCCAAGAAGTAATTAAAAAAAAAAAATCTCAAATGATATCTAATTAAATACTGTTTCAGGCAAAATGAATTAAACGTAGCCTTAAAGTTGCTTATTGCATCCGTCTTCCTGATGGCTGAAGGAGCCGAGTTGCAAAGGTGAATAAAGTAATGGGCTGTTCTAGTCTCTAACTTCAGAAAGAGAGTAATCAACAATCAGCCACAATTACAGAATAATCACAAGTGGTGAATTACATCAGCAAATCTCTTGGCTTGGCAAGAAACATTAAAAATAAAAAGTTGAATTGGTTACCAAATCCAGAGCCGTAGATGTTTTTGTGGTGGCTGACGGTGCTGGGTGACATCGATCGGAGCCTCGGGCAGAAGCCAATCCAAGGCATTAAGAGGAGGGCTGATACACTGGGATGGGTTTTGCAGGTCAGCATTTTTGCTGGAGCATTTGGAATTAGCTGGTCCCTGCTCAGCAGCAAGGCAGGAGGCACTGCAAGCAGAGAATTATAATAATCAATCTGTTATGTGATCAAACCTGAGCTTTGTGAGGACAGAGTCGATTCAGTTCAGCAGCATTTCTTGGCGTTGTAATGAAGATGCTCAACAGAGAATAATCTCCAAGAGCTGCTATTTTTAAGCCTGATTGATCAGTTTTTTATGAAAAGAACTGTTTGTCTGTCGCAGTGTCTTTCCAAAAAAAATTAAACATAAATTTCAGGCTGAGATCAGCTGGGGATAGAAAGAAGACTTTAACTGTGTAGAAAAAGGAACTGGGAGATACAGATAATCCAGTTCTGGAGTCTGAAACCATCCTGATGTTTCACTGGCAACACTGATTCTCTTCTCTGCAGTGCTAGTTTAGTCTGATAGTCTGATCCAGCCTTTTGTCACGCGACATCCTAATGTGTCTTCCTGCTTGAAAATCTATTTAGCTCTTTTCCCTTCATCCCATCCTAGTACCCCCTTCCTTCTGGCTGCTTCCCTGCTCTTAATGTAACTCTTAAGCAATGTACCTGTTAAATAGATCCACATTATGAAAAGCCATGAATCCAAATGCTCATCTATTCCTGCACCAACAGGAATGTAGTGCTACTAAAAGTTATTCTTGGAAACCTGACTCGGAGTCACAAAGCTTAAATCTCCAAGGCAGAATTTAGTGACAACAACAAAAAGGAGTCAAAGCTAGCTGGCCAAATTGACGACCACTAAGTTAATTGTTTAAAGAAGTAGTGGCTTTGTTGTCTGGAGTGGTTGGTAGCAATGGTTCATAATGCTACTAATGTTTGTACCTGCATAAATTATCTGTGTGCAAAGAGGAGTATCTGATATTTACCATTTGCTGTTCTTCAGTCACCAGGCTGAGTGGTCCTGTCTTGAGGGATGGGATGACCTGGACAGGCTGAAGAGGTGGGCCTATGTGAACCTCATGAGGTTCAGCAAGGCCAAGTGTTGGCCAAGAAGGCCCAGGGTCCTGCATCTGGGTCAGGGCAACCCTCAGTTATCAATGCAGGCTGGGGGTTGAAGGGATTGAGGGCAGCCCTGGGGAGAAGGACTCGAGGTGTACCAGTGGGTGAAAAGTTGGACGTGAACTGACAATGTGCACTTGTAGCCCAGAAAGCCAACATCCCAGTTATCAATACAGGCTGGGGGTTGAAGGGATTGAGGGCAGCCCTGGGGAGAAGGACTCGAGGTGTACCAGTGGGTGAAAGGTTGGACGTGAACTGACAATGTGCACTTGCAGCCCAGAAAGCCAACAGCATCCTGGGCTACTTCAAAAACAGTGTGGCCAGCAGGTCGAGGGAGGTGAGTCAAAAACAGTGTGGCCAGCAGGTCAAGGGAGGTGATAGGTTGGACGTGAACTGACAATGTGCACTTGCAGCCCAGAAAGCCAACAGCATCCTGGGCTACTTCAAAAACAGTGTGGCCAGCAGGTCGAGGGAGGTGATTCTGCCCCTCTACTCCGGTGAGACCCCACCTGGAGCACTGTGTCCACATCTGGAGTACTGAGCACTGGAAAGACACAGACCTGTTGGAACAGGTCCAGAGGAGGGGCACAAAAATGCTCAGAGGGCTGGAGCACCTATGAGGACAGGTTGAGGGAGTTGGGGTTGTTCAGCCTGGAGAAGAAAAGACTCTGGGGAGACCTTACTGTGGCTTTTCAGTACTTAAAGGGGACCTACAGAAAAGATGGGAACAAACTTTTTAGCAAGGCCTGTTGTGATAGACACAAGGAGTAATGGTTTTGAACTAAAAGAAGGAAGAATTAGACTAGATCTAAGGAAGAAATTTTTTACACAGAGGGTGATGAAACACTGGCCCAGGTTGCCCAGAGAGATGGTAGATGCCCCATCCTTGGCAACATTCAAGGTGAGGTTGGATGAGACTCTGAGCAACCTGGTCAACCTGAGTTGAAGATGTTCCTGCTCATTGAAGGGGGAGTGGACTAGATGGCCTTTAAAGGTCCCTACTAACCCAAACTACTCCATGATTCTAATCCTTAATTCTTTTTAAAAAATATAAGTAACTCACTATCGTGAGATGTATGGAGAAATTACACATTAGAGTTATGGAACATAGTTCAGCTCCCTTTCTAAACACCATTAATTTGATAGTTATTATATAAATACAATGGATAAAAAATGATTAAACTCTGAATAGGTAGAAAATAATAATAAAAGTATATTAGATTCACTGAATGACCCACTATCAAGAAATTCTTCTATTGCTATGTCTAAGAATGGGCATCTATGACTTCATATTGCTGAAGAATTTGAATTATACTATCATTTTAAAATTTTATTTTTTATCATTCTTTAGTGAACCCTTTTTGGATGCTGCTGTTTAATTAATTGCTGTAGCAAATGCCTTGCTACTTAAACACTATGGCCAAGAGCAGTATGCAGACTTCAGGAGCCTGGGGACAAAAAATGAGCCTAGCAGCAAAGCCCACTGCACTGAAGACATATAAATTAAAAAGATTAAAACTGACTGCTTTGGGCAGTGTAGAGTAATGATTTTTAGGCCAACACAAGATTCCAGATGCTCCAGGAGAATCCCATGATGAGCAGTGTCAACTGATGTCAAATGCTACTGAAAGATCTAAGATAATAAATGCAGCAGTGCCAGTTGGTGTTGAAAGCAGGTGGTTAGCCATGGTCCACAGGGCAATCTCGACGCTGTGAAAAATCCTGAAATCAGAAGGAAATATGTTTTTAGGAAGCCCAAAACTATCACCAAAATATTATTTTCCTTTTAGTGGAAATATAGAAATATTTTTTTTTCCTAGTACTGAAGAAAAAGAAATGCCCTTGTAACAGAAATGTGTATTTTAAACTTAGCGTTGTATAGATATATCTTAAATGATTTAACACCAATGAATATGTGGCAAGTTTTCCTGGTATAAAATATTGTCTTCCCCATATTAATCATTATATGCACTAGTGAGTGTATCAGGTTTGGTGATCTTTCAAAGGGCAGATTAGCACTAAGAAGGTGCTATGGGACATGTGACTAGGGAGAACTGGCTGTAAAATAGATGCAGACAGAAGCAGTCAGGATGACTGAAGTTTTAATGAGTATTTTACTTACGTTGGATCCATTATATGAAGTGACAGAAACAAGTCTGGAGGAACTTGAGTAGATCTAACACAGGTCTTCTGTCTATTTCAATATGTGAATTAACAAAAAAAAAAAAAAAGGGAAATGAAGAGGAGATGTCAGCC
>NW_015090891.1:220272-223919 GCF_001431845.1 Calidris pugnax
ACGAGATGTCAGCCCTCATCTGTAACCGTTGCACGGTGGAAACCATGCAGGTAACGAGGATTCCAAAAGATTGTGCTTATCATGTATCATCAAACTTCAAACAAAGACAATAATTAACCAGAATGTAAAGTATACTGAGAAAATGCAGCAGACGGGGAAAATGGCAGAAACCAATAATTTTGCATTAAGCCTGATGGACTGATAGGATTTGGTTTGCTCTTGAGGAGGATATATCAGGATCCCATTACAGTCTATTTATTTTTTAAATTGACAGGAAATCTGGTATTCTAGGTTTGAGGACGTGTTGTATCTATGCATTAAGGAGCAGATAATAAGATTTATTTTTTTCTTATTTATTTCAAGTGACTTGCTGGATATAGGACAAGTGGGCACGCGTGTGGGCATGGTGTGCAGGAACCACTGGTGCAGCAGTAGTGAAGCCTGCTGGTGTATGGCTAGATTGTGAAGACTTCTGGTACAGCTAACCAGCTAGACCATTGCATTTTGCCACTTTTCAGTGATCCAAGCATTTTATTCTTAACACATTGCTCAGTGGGAAACTAACTGATAATAAAAGTCTGTGGAAAAGTCTTATGACTCTTAGTCATTAGCCCTGAGTCACGCATAATGACCATGAAACACAGTTTCTCCTGTATCCTCTAATAGCTTTCCTACATAATTTTTTAAAATTATTTTGCAATGTAGAGGAACCAACTAATCTGAATACATTTTAAAAAAAAACCCCACAGAATATTTACAGTGAATGTCAAAGACAAATCTTGTCTCAGAATCTGAATCAAGCTGTGAGTCAGTTTGCTTACCCTACCCAGGACCTGGCTCTTTAAGAAGGTCCTATAAACTAATCTGCTACATTTTTAGATTGGTCTTGTCTGTGTTATGTTTTGATTATCTCTCAAATACCACTTTATTAGACAGTTTTGCCTAATTACTTCTCTGTAATCAGGAACTGTTGGCTAAGAAAAAAAGAATTGTCATATCTTGAGATATGGTATCCAGGGAGGTCCATATCATTTTTATAGGATTATATTAAGAGTGGATTAATTGAATGAGTCTCTATTCTTATTACAATCTCTTCTTATTATAATGGATTAATTTATCACATTTTCTCTCCTCTTCAGAGTCTTTGACATGAGAATGAATTATCATACTTTTTCATTGGTTTTTTTTTTTTTTTCATTGGTGCTTTTCCAACTGGCTGATGGTTCCCTTGCTTTTCAGCCTGTTGAGAAAACAGAAGAAACATTAGTAATTTGTTGCAATGAGCTTGTGTGTGTTGGAAGATGAAGGGATGAGGGGGGCTTTTGTTTTATACGGGAGTGCTGTGAGGGCGGAGAGAGCTGGGGTTGTTCAGCCCAGAGAAGCTTTTGTTTTATATGGGAGCGCTGTGAGGGTGGAGAGAGTTGGGGTTGTTCAGCCTGGAGAAGAGAAGGCTCTGGGGAGACCTTAGAGCCCCTTCCAGTACCTAATGGGGGCCTACAGGAAAGCCTGAGAGGGACTTTTTACTAGGACATGTAGTGATAGGACAAGGGGTAATGGCTTCACACTGGAATAGGGCAGATTTAGATCAGACAGCAGAAGAAGTTTTCACTCTGAGGGTGGTGAGACACTGGAAGAGGTTGCCCAGAGAAGCTGTGGCTGCCCCATCCCTGGAGGGGTTCAAGGCCAGGCTGGATGGGGCTTGGAGCAACCTGGTCTGGTGGGAGGTGTCCCTGCCCATGGCAGGGGGGTTGGAACTCAATGATCTTTATGGTCCCTTCCAACCCAAACCATTCTATGATTCTATGAACTCTGAGGTCCAGAAGATGCTGAGGACCTGGCAGGTTTTGTGTTAGTGGAATTCAAGGAAAGATGTAGAGAGACAAAACTCAGAGTGTAATTGAATGCAGCCTCCTTGTAGTTCCATTTTTACTGTGGTGAGCTTCTTTACAGTCATAAGTTTAATTTTAGCTGAGGGGAAATAGCTGAGACATGAGCACCTGCCTGTTGACTGTTGTCTTCTCTCAATATCTTCATACCTACAGTATGCATACATATATGCATAATATGTAGTAACGTATTCCATAGGATCAGGTGGTTTTCATGTCCATGCACACTATGGCAAGTGTGCTGGGCTGAGGTGGCTACTTGTGAAGGGTGGTTTTTTTCATAGTAAAACCGAAGTTTCCTTAGGACTTAAGTTTTTCCTTAGGAGCAGACTCCTTCCCAGAAGCCATGATCTTTATGGTCCCTTCCAACCCAAACCGTTCTATGATTCTATGAACTCTGAGGTCCAGAAGATGCTGAGGACCTGGCAGGTTTTGTGTTAGTGGAATTCAAGGAAAGATGTAGAGAGGCAAAACTCAGAGTGTAATTGAACGCAGCCTCCTTGTAGTTCCATTTTTACTGTGGTGAACTTCTTTACAGTCTTAAGTTTAATTTTAGCTGAAGGGAAATAGCTGAGACATGACCACCTGCCTGTTGGCTGTCTTCTCTCAATATACCTACAGTATGCATACATATATGCATATGCTTCTTTACAGTCATAAGTTTAATTTTAGCTGAGGGGAAATAGCTGAGACATGAGCACCTGCCTGTTGACTGTTGTCTTCTCTCAATATCTTCATACCTACAGTATGCATACATATATGCATAATATGTAGTAACGTATTCCATAGGATCAGGTGGTTTTCATGTCCATGCACACTATGGCAAGTGTGCTGGGCTGAGGTGGCTACTTGTGAAGGGTGGTTTTTTTCATAGTAAAACCGAAGTTTCCTTAGGACTTAAGTTTTTCCTTAGGAGCAGACTCCTTCCCAGAAGTTTAATTTTAGCTGAAGGGAAATAGCTGAGACATGACCACCTGCCTGTTGGCTGTCTTCTCTCAATATACCTACAGTATGCATACATATATGCATATATATATATAGTAGCATATTCCATAGGATCAGGTGGTTTTCATGTCCATATGTAGTAACGTATTCCATAGGATCAGGTGGTTTTCATGTCCATGCACACTATGGCAAGTGTGCTGGGCTGAGGTGGCTACTTGTGAAGGGTGGGTTTTTTCATAGTAAAACCTAAGTTTCCTTAGGACTTAAGTTTTTCCTTAGGAGCAGACTCCTTCCCAGAAGGGCTAACTGACAGCACCTTATGAATGTTGATCTATACGGGGCTATGGACCCTATAGAAAAATGTTGATCTTCAACCTGGCCAATTCAACCTGGCTTTGGATGTTAAAAACAATAAAAAGAATTTCTATAAATATATCAATAGCAAGAGGAGGTCTTGGGAGAACCTCCATCCTCTACTGGATAAGGGAGGTAACATAGTGACCAAAGATGAGGAGAAGGCTGAAGTCCTAAATGCCTTCTTTGCCTCAGTCTTCAGGACAGAGGGTTCCCTAAATATCCAGACCCCTGAACTAGCAGGCAGGGGCGGGGAGCAGAGCGAAGCCCCTGCAATTCAAAGGGAGATGGTGAGGGACCTGCTCCAACACCTAGATGCAAACAAGTCTATGGGACCAGATGAGATCCACCCGAGGGTGCTGAGGGAACTGGCAGAAGTGCTTGCGGAGCCACTCACCATCATTTACCAACAGTCCTGGCAAACTGGGGAGGTCCCGGCCGACTGGCGTCTGGCAAATGTGA
>NW_015090891.1:224780-295416 GCF_001431845.1 Calidris pugnax
AACCTGGTCTGGTGGGAGGTGTCCCTGCCCATGGCAGGGGGGTTGGAACTCAATGATCTTTATGGTCCCTTCCAACCCAAACCATTCTATGATTCTATGAACTCTGAGGTCCAGAAGATGCTGAGGACCTGGCAGGTTTTGTGTTAGTGGAATTCAAGGAAAGATGTAGAGAGGCAAAACTCAGAGTGTAATTGAACGCAGCCTCCTTGTAGTTCCATTTTTACTGTGGTGAACTTCTTTACAGTCTTAAGTTTAATTTTAGCTGAAGGGAAATAGCTGAGACATGACCACCTGCCTGTTGGCTGTCTTCTCTCAATATACCTACAGTATGCATACATATATGCATATATATATATAGTAGCATATTCCATAGGATCAGGTGGTTTTCATGTCCGTGCACACTATGGCAAGTGTGCTGGGCTGAGGTGGCTACTTGTGAAGGGTGGGTTTTTTCATAGTAAAACCTAAGTTTCCTTAGGACTTAAGTTTTTCCTTAGGAGCAGACTCCTTCCCAGAAGGGCTAACTGACAGCACCTTATGAATGTTGATCTATACGGGGCTATGGACCCTATAGAAAAATAAACTGTGTGTTGCAGAGGACAACAAATCTGCTTTTAGGCATGCACTTTGGAAAACAGCATAGCTGTAGCCATTAAGGTAAACTGCACAAGCTAGAAGCGTGAAGCAAATGTTAATATCATCATGTTTTGTGATATTCATATATAAATAGTATTCAATTTTATGTTTGTGGGTTTTGTTTGGTTTTTTTTTTTCCTCCAATCAGACCTAGTATGGAAATTGTGCTTGAATGGCTCGATCATCACAACTCCAGCAGAATGAGTTTTCTGGGCACTGCCCAGGCTCTAAAGAATCCCTAAGTTACAGAGCTGGATTCTGTGCTCTGGTTTAGGAATACAGGGGTTTCTACTCCAAAATAGGTTGTATGAGTAATTTTCCCTGGTTTTCCTCTTCCAGTAGTCTCTATATTTTATGTGCTTCAGAGGTGGTAAGTCACATCTCGTGCACAGCCATGCACAATCCTATATATTATTTTTAGTTTGTATAAAAAGGAGCATTGGAAGAATAATTCCCTTCTTATTTCAGCTAATGATTACTTTGTACTATAAACATGAGGCGTGGTGACCTTTGTAATTTATTTAGTCTCACCAAGCTATTTCTTTAGTAATATCTTATGGGACTGAGGCAGTTACAGTAATTATATGGTGCATAAAATCTATTCTCCTTTATACATATAAAATTTACTTCCTTTTAATTTCATCCAGGGTCTCCCCATGCTTGTATTACAGAGCCACATGAATAGAATTGGTGTTCAGAACACAATTATGGGCACACTGTGGACATTGTCTAAGCCTAGTGCCTTCCACGTGAACAAAAAAAAAAGGTAATTGTTTTAATTCCTTTTAAGGAAACCCTCCAGACTTTTTTTTGGCCTTTGAAAATTATCCTCCTTTTGCTGTATTTTCTAACTCAATTTTAACTCTCTCATTTTCAATGAGATGACAATCAGCTTTGCATAATGTGAGCATCCTCACAGCACACTCCTGGGTGCTCGACTGAGGATCTCCCTGGTATCCTGATGTCTAGGAGCTTGATGTAGGCCCTATGATGCTTAAATCCCTTTGATGATTTCTTCACCTCCTTTTTGCAATGTTTAGAGTGGGAGAGGAGAGCTTAGAAACCACCCATTACACCAAAGTATATTGACTGCTTAATTATGCTCGCACATTAAATGGCTGATATGAATGATGGCTCTGGTGCCATAAAAATGCTCATTATTTCCTGTTAAGGGCTTTCAAGTGGTATAATTTCCGGATCTTGGCCCAGAAGTTTGGAGCTGTAGATGCAACGGCTGTGCCTCCAATGACACTTCACTAATTGGTTTGGCATGTAATATTAATTACATTCTGTTCGGGAATTCTCCTCCCGAATTGAAGCACATTTGGGGTATGTGGTGTGAGTATGTTGGAACGTGCCCTGTCTGGCGGAACAATAGGGGCTCTTTACTCTGTGCCCTTTTTAACTTAAATAGATTCTCTGAGATGAAGGGAGGTACAGTTTTGTGTTAATTGAGGACCCGCAGAAACATACTGAGTTGGATTTTGTACTGTTTAATCTTTCTTTAGGAGACACTCTTCTGGTACAGAGGTAAAATCAGGTGGAAACAATGATTCATTTCCATTCTTTCCCTTTTTATGGGCATTTTCTAAAGATCTTGAAGTAGGGACTTTCTGAACCAAACTTTTTTGAACTAATGTTCTAGTGTCTCTACTCCTCTGATCAAATCAGACAGTCATGCATAAAACCTGGTTTTGTCCTTGTTTTTGATGTAAATTGTAGCATGCTCATTAAAGTCAATGGGAAACTTTACATCAGAAAAAAATCCTGAAGGCCTCTCTATTTTAATTCTTTTATTAAATCTTCAAGCTAGTATTCAGAGGATTTCTTCCCCACAGTTTGCTTTTTAGAGCTCGTAGGAATATTGTTTTCCATAGGGGTCTCTCACCAATTTTATTTACACTCTCTGGAAGGAAATTTGTGGCTGTAGAGGTACTTTCTTGGGAATCATTCCTGGTGTGAGGGACAGAAGCGAAAAGGTAACTTGTAAGTCCCTTGAAAAATACTTACTTGAAATACTGATTCCAGGAAAAAAATATAATCCAGTATTTGTTTCCCAGCACTAGAAACTGTTCCATCAGTTTTGACAATGTCACTTGGAAGCCGATCTTTCAGCAAGATCCCAGGATCTGTCAATAGTATCTGTATATAAATGGCAAATCATTTCAGTTTGCCAGCTGTTCAGAAATTGTCTGACCAAGCAGACGAAATTAATCCAACTCCTGTGACAGATTAATGTTTAGCTGAGGTTATGGATCCTTAGGAAGATGAGGAACAAGTGTGTCCTCTGATGTGAACTCTGTGCTTTTTATCATTATCCTGTGGTTTTGATCTTTTTAGTTGAAACAAATAGCGCTGCGCAGTTTGGGTCTGTTGACCTTAATCTAGAAATCAAGCTACTATTAGCAGCCGTCTGCATGATGGTGTACCAATTAAAATTAGGAGAGTAAAGAATAATGTTCCAGTTCGCATGCAAATAGCAATTTGCATAGCTCTTCAAAGAGAGAAACTCAGATGTTTTGGGAACTCAGTGCCATTAATCCTTGAGGCAACTGGGAAAGGATCACAAAGGGTTGAAAGGCAATGGTAGCCTTAATTTTATTTCTCTGTAGTAAATGGGGAGTGATGTTGCAACTTTAGATATGTATTGGATACCTGTGATTTCTCTGAAGTTAACCAACTTGTGACATGATTATTTTGCTTTCAGCGATGAAAAGAGAACAGAGATGTATGTGGTGATTATGGCAATTTGGAAGCAGATAAAGATGAGAAATAAAACAAATATTTGCAGTTATTTGATGAAAGAGTGATTGAAATGTTAGTTTACTGATGTGAAGAAAAACAGCCAAAAAAAATCCCTCTTCATATTGGCTCCAGCTCACAGAGGAGTCAAGGGAAATGAACACTGATGAAAATGTGAAGTCAGAAATTGGCCTAAAAGAATCTAGGATGGTGGGACCTTGTGGCAGCAGGTTCTTGTCTGAGAGAGCGTTGAGGCTGTTCTAAGAAAGGGTTGAGAAACCTTTGGGGCACTCTGGCAGCCAGTAGACCTATATGTGGTAGAATTCTAGAATGGTTACAATTGGAAGGGACCTCAAAGGTCATCAAGTTCCAACCCCCCTGCCATGGGCAGGGACACCTCCCACCAGACCAGGTTGCTCCAAGCCCCATCCAGCCTGGCCTTGAACCCCTCCAGGGATGGGGCAGCCACAGCTTCTCTGGGTAACCTCTTCCAATGGTACTTTTTGTTTCCACAATTATTTACACTCCAGCAGGATCTTTGAAAATTACCATCAGTTCCCTGGGACTCTTGGAGTTCAGGTGTTGCCATGACTTTCCCAGAATTCTTTTAACTTCCTGAGCTTGTGGTCTGTGGGGCAGGGACTCCCGGTCTGGCTTTGTTGGCAAAGCGTGTAAGCATTTCACTCTGCAGTGTCTCCAACCACTGAACCAGGCTGTAAGAGGATCCTTAAGAGGTCCACATCTATTTTTTAGTTACTAATTCTCCATGTTTTTGAACTTCAGGCTTGGGCAGTGCTGTCTGTTAACATGTAGGAAGACTCTAAATCAATTAAGTCCATCACAGAACCATCTAGGCACTACTGCAGTGTGGAGTCTATTAGTTGCTGGCTTTCATGACTTCTCTTTCTCCCTTCTTTTTCTTACATGTTGTTATATCAGGGTCCAATTTATTATAAAGATGAAATTCAACACTTAATAGGGATTGTGTTTTTACCACTGAAAATTTCAAACTTCTCAAGTGTAACTTAAATTGTTGTGATCCTTACCCAGTGCAATGGACAGATTTTCCTTAGGGTGTGCTTGACTCTGTGATGGCAGAGATCTGCAAATAGTTTGTAGTCTGCAGAGAAGTAGTGTAGCTGTGATTCCATTTCAGGCCTGCGAGTCACCAACTTGGAATCTTTTTCCAGGGGAAAGAGACCCTGGAGCTATTTGTCTTTCTTTGTTTCTCTTTACCTCAATTCTCTCATCTGTGAAATAGTAATAATACTTGCTGCGTGTGATTGGATGGTCTACCTCATTAGTGCCAATGATTGCCAAACATTAGGCTGGAAAAAAAAGGTGTATGAATGTTGCAGTTTATTATATTAGAGATTACATGTAACTATCTAAACAGAATGACACAACTTCACATTCTGAAATCATTTTCTCTAAATAACTATAAGAACATAATTTTCAACAGGAGATGCTTACGCTTTGGACAGTTAGAAATATTTGCGTCTGGAACAAATGAAAGAATCATCTAAAGACAAGTTCCTTTATTAGTAGTAATGAATAAACATATTCAAAAGACATTTCATGCATAATTGCTCCGCAGACTCATTTCCTGGGCTTCACCACTTTTAAACGTGGTACCTGGCAAGACACCAGTTCAACGTCTTGTGTTTGAGCGCACTCAAGGCATTTGTGCTACACACCAAAAAGCTAAAAACAGCAAAAACAACAAAAGCAAAGAAACAGATCTGACCTTGAGAGTGCAATATGTACTCCTGCATGTCTTTAAATGCAGCATTAAACCTCTACAATTAATGGTGAATAATGGGATTCCAAGATACTATGGGAAATTATCGAATCCGGTGCAACACTGGAAAGAACTCCAAGGTAGAGGGACAATTTTTGGTACTGCATAACATTTTCTTTTCACCTTACCACGTTTGTCCTTTGAAGGGACTTCCAGAGAAGACCAACAGACTCTTGCTTGTAGGGTCTCCAGGACAGGAACTACTTTTTTTTTTTTTCCCTACCTAAACCTTATCACAATGATAATCTCTTACTTCACCAGTGCCAGTACAAGGATATACGATATAATTACTTATTAATAGTAATACTTCGAGGCTACAATTCATTGATCAGAGCAGGAAAGCTTGTTTCACTGAATTTTGAATTCTTTTGAGCATTCTGAATATCTATACACATATATATGCACACACATGCTAAGCTGAATGCATGAAAAAAAATATCTCTTTGGGATTCTAAAACTTCAGCTCAATTATATAAAACCAGAAAACCAAATATAAGCAAAATGACCCTGGCTGGACACAGGAGACATGAGAAACGGGTGAAATTTGATGACAGGAAAATAGAAAGATATATCATATATGGAGTGAATGGAGAGAGACTGAGATTTGGTTTGGTTTGGATTTTTTGGTGCACGGCACTATTGATGATGGGGAGGGGTGGGACTGAAGTAATGTGGCATTGGGTAAAAGGAAAACAGAATAAAACCTTAATCCCCAAGGCAACATGCACAAGATTATATGTGATTCTGTTGGCTCCATGGGTGTTGCCCAACGTGGTCATAGTTCCTTAGGTAGGGAGGTGCTGAGAAAGGGGGTTGCAGAAGGAGAGCGAGAGGGAATAGGTCGTTTTGACAATTTCACTTTTCAACAGCTTGTTTGTTCATTCTCCTCACCATTGTAATCACCATTCATCAGTGACTGTGTGATGTCTCCTGTGTAACATTTTGGGCATTAGATATATGCTAATGTGTTTTTGTAGCTAGGTTAATCAGTTATATTTACTGGAATATAAAATTATGACTTTGTACTTGGTAAAAAAAGCACTAAAAAAACCCAGCAGCGCCTGTAAAGTATCTTCTTTCAATTTGCTACAACCAGATTTAACATGTAATACAAATGCTGTGGTTTTTAAATTTAACACATAATCTTAACTGCAGTAAGCTGGTTTTGATGTGTTCAGTATTTTTCATCACCAGCTATTTCATTCAGCACATTTAATGGGAATACTTTTATAAACAGTTTGACCTGGGTGTCTCTGTGTGATCCAGGGAAAACAATGAAGCTGTTAGAAACGTTACTGAAATGTGCAACAATAATGAAGAACGGGACGGGTTTAATTATAATTGCAAAATCAGACTGACTTTAATTTGGACATGATGGATGCTTTCACAAAGGTAAAAATCACGCTTAGTTGTTCAATTTTGTTACTTTGACCTAGTAAAGTCTTCTGTAGCTTGTTCAGAAAACTGGAGTAAATTCAGAATAAGAAATTTTCAGTTGTTTATGGCTTTTATTTCAATGCTCAGGGTTGACTCTGTCTCCCTTCATTCTTCACAGCATTTTTGGCTGATTGTAATCAGAAAATGGTCTTTTTTTCTGGAATAACTTAGTCAAATACATTCTTCTCTTTGTTTCCTCTGCACATTTCTATTTATTTTAGAGTTCAAGTTAAAATATTTCTCGTTGCTTTGAAATGTAAAAGCATTCATAGGTTTGAGTTGCTTTAACATTCTGTGTTTACCTAAAAATTACTGTCACCTAAAGTTTCTTTTCTTTGTTTCCTCTGCACATTTCTATTTATTTTAGAGTTCAAGTTAAAATATTTCTCGTTGCTTTGAAACGTAAAAGCATTCATAGGTTTGAGTTGCTTTAACATTCTGTGTTTACCTAAAAATTACTGTCACCTAAAGTAGTTATTATGAAAGGTAAAATTACCAATGTTAGGTCTGTGATCAACCCTCTAGGACATACGGAGGTGTGTTGTGCACTCAGTGCCCTGGAGGTCAGCTACTGACTCCATTCAAATTTTTTTTTTTTTTCTGTTATTTTAAAGCTGTAAAAAGTTAAAATTTTGCTTGAGGTTTACAATTCTGAAAATGCCTCTTGTTGAATAGTCACCTAAAAATGGCCAAACCTCTTTGTTCTCAGGGCAACGTCAGTAGTGACCATCTAAAGATAAATATACTACTGGGGGTTGTTTTAATGTAGCTAATTTATAATTTTTATTAAAGTATAATAAGCATTTTACATTTTATAATTGATTTATAGTCATTTTCTTGGGTCTAGGTAATAAATGGTTTCTCATTGTGAATTGAATCTAAACCAAAATCTTTATATTTTACAACATGATTTCATTTGTTATGGAGAAGAGGGGAAAGAAAGACCTTTTTCTATAGCTTAGTGGACAGAAAGTCACGTGGGAGCTGGGAAGCCAGAGTTCATGAGCAATAAATTCTTGGTGCAGAGTGGAGTCAGGCCAAGAAGAGACAGTGGCTCAACCTCAGACAGAGACAGGCAGGAGAAAACTCTCACATCTGCGGCTTGAACAAGGGCTGAGTTCCTCACCCAGGCAGGGCAATCCCAGCTGATGGTTCCTCTGCAGAGGTTACCTCTGCCTCAATTCAGAAAATCTAGCCTGGACCCAATTTCCACCATTCAAAACCGGTGTGCGAGTGCTCTGCCATTTTTTTTCCTAATCCTTTCCCCAATTTTTGATCCTTTTCAAGCTGCAGGAAAAATCGCTTTTTCAAAAAATCTTTGTTTAATCTGTTTGCTTTTGTTATTTCGAGGCTTGGAGACTCCAAATTGGAGTGTCTCAAAATTAAGATTAAATGACATTATTGCCCACAATTTTTTTACAATCTAGTTAATATATGTTTTAAAAAAATATTCCAGACCAGAGGATTAAAAACATTCTTTTAGATTGTGACTATTGTTTCCAGAACCCTCAAATTAGTCTCTCTCATTCTAGGGACTGTCAGTAAAATGGATGGAAAGAATTTATAAAACACACATTATTCTAAAAATACTGACTTTGTTGTCTACAAAGCACCTGGGCGGTCTGTCCTTCTATATAATCTACTGTTGTTTTTAGCTAGAACGTGCTGAGAAAATCTTCCAAAAGTTCAACAGTATTTCTGGCTCAGCAAAACAGTAAAAATCTTCTAATGGTTGTAAACAATGGAGTTTTTTTCCAGTCATTGCAGAAATTATTGCTGATACTTTGTGGTCCAAGCAGGAACACATTGTCCTACAAAGATTAACTAGTGATGATTTCTTCATTTATTCAGTGGCAGTAGTCCCAGGTTTAAATACGTATCACACTGTTGATCCTAGCAATTATCGTTTGAACTAAATCTACACACCAAATCTCATTTATTCAGAGCTACATTAATGAGTCAATAAAGCTCTGATGAATCTGGCTCTGTGTTCCTATATACATTATCTTGAAATCTGAGCTGCAACCAATAGACCAAAGAAGGTTGTTTTTTGCTCCTGGGTTGGTTTTCGATCGGTTTGTTTACAGTCTTTCATACGTTTCAAACTTTTTTTTTTAATAATAATATAGAGTTTTATCATATTCAATGAACTTCAGATGGCACATGCATTGTTTATGCCAATGTTACTGCATCAAGCATCGCTGAGTGTCAAGGGTAAATAGAGTATATCCAGTCCTAATTTGTCCAGCAGAGAATTTATCCAATCTGTATGTGCACACAGCAGAAGCACTCATATTGGGTATTAATATTGTATTATTATTGTTATTATTAACTTGGTGATACTATAAAATTGTGGGTGTCTTCACCTGCCCCAGCTCTATGAAATGACTCTCTTTACGTGATTTCTGCATTTTTGTGTTGAAATAACCTGAGCACTTCTGCATTTCTGATTCTGAAAAATTCTCCTCTTTGCTATCACTGATGCCACATATTTAGTAATTACACTAATGGAAATATTGAGATTTTATTTTAACATCATACATTCTTGATTCTATTTATTTCTCTCATAATTTCTGAGCTCTTAAAGGATGATTTTCCCCCACAGCTGTACTGGGTAGTCATGAACAATATTTTTTTCAAGAAAAGATAAGATTCTTAATGACTCAAAACAGCTTTGGGGATTTACCAAAAGGTACAAATATGCAGTAAAGTTTTTTGAAAGGCTGACACAGCTTTGTGAAAAAGTCATGGCAATTAATAGGGCTGAACTCCATAGGCTTACTTATTATGAACTCTATACTTCCATCATACCATATACTTCTGATCAACACCTGTAAATACTGAAAGGGTGGGTGTCAGGACGATGGGGCCAGTCTTTTTTCAGTGGTGCCCAGTGACAGGACAAGAGGGAACGGGCACAAACTTGACCATAAGAAGTTCCACCTAAACATGAGGAGGAACTTCTTTGCTGTGAGGGTGGCAGAGCCCTGGAAGAGGCTGCCCAGAGAGGTGGTGGAGTCTCCTTCTCTGGAGACATTCAAACCCCACCTGGACACATTCCTGTGGACCTGCTCTGGGTGGACCTGCTCTGGCAGGGGGTTGGACTAGATGATCTCCAGAGGTCCCTTCCAACCCCATAGCATTCTGTGATTCTGTGATCATCACGTTTGTTTTTTTTTTAATGAATTTTTGTAAAGACAGACATATATAATCATGCATGAAACATGATGCTTAGAGTAAGGAATTAGTTATAGTTCTACCACGTTGGAGCAGCGGTTTCATTCGTGTAGTTTTGCACTTGAGCTAATAAAATAATTGTGATTTTTTTTTTCTTAAGTTTATGGGGAATAAGAAAACATTTCCAATGACAATTTTATTTTTTTTTTCCAAATTAACTTACTAGTTCGAATAGAGCCTAATGTTTTTAGACAATAACTGGCTCCTACAGAGCCAATTAGGTTGCATCTTCACCAGCTGTAAAGTTGGGCCTTCTGGCACCATGGTGTGGGATCTGGCCCAGAAGCTCTGAATTGTGCAAAGCAGAGAACTGCCACAGCAAGGAATGTTTTCAGTAGCTTGAAGAATTTGATATTATTAGCTAGAATGTCTGCATTCCCCATGTATTCTTGGCAGCCCTGTGTTCTTTAAGTGCTTGCTCTTCCCAGTGTAACATCAGCCATTATCTCCCTAACAATGCCTCAGCTTTCAATGTCTAGTTTGTATAAGATAATGAGCTTTTGAGTTCAAAGACTGTGTGGAAACTTTGTGATTTGTAAGCTGAGGCTTATACATGGAATAGTATGAGCACCTTCGGTGCTGCTGTATAGTATTTTATCATAGAATAAATACCAGTGAAGAATCTGAATTGCTGGCATTTTTTCTCTGGATTTGACATACAGCGAGGAAAAAAACCCCACTTTTTCCTGTTTATTGAGTTTTTGTGAAGAATACAACAAATCGTTCTCATTTATAATAAAAATTAAAACTTTTCTTCTGATGAGTTGAGAATGCATCTGTTGGAAGAAAGCATTAGGGGAGGCAATCAAAACGGCTTTTTAAACTGAAATTTAAAAAAATAAAATCAAGAGGTTCTGAAATGGTGATTGCGTATGAGTTGAAAAAATACATTCCATTTTCGAAAAAGATAAGAAGGATCTCCTTTTAATTTCCAGCATACCTTTTCAGACTTCTTAAACGAAAATCAAAACCTGCTTTTTGCTAAACCTGTTTTCAGTGTAGTTTGTGTGAATCCATATTCATTGCTGGGGAGAAAAAAAAAAAAAAAAAAGCTTAGGAAAAATAATAAAAAAGTCCAATGTGTTTTCTTTTTTTTTTTTTTTTGTGTGGTGCTGAGCATTCAGAGGTATCTGGGGAGGAGGAGCAGGGACTGGGGGTGCCTCAGCCACCATAACACACTCCCCCCCTGCCCCCAGCCCCTGTTAGATGTGCCAAGATGCTGCCTGGAGCCACCTGAGGACTCTGAAAACCTTCTTCCTTCAGCCCCTGGCTGTGCTCACCCCTGCTGAGCCAGGAGTGACAAAGGAGTAAATGTCTTGATATCGATCATTCCTTATAATTCCAGTGTGGAGCTGGTGCCTCCCTTCCTGCAAGAAGGCTGTGGGAGGTTTAAAGTGCCTGCTCTAATTTAGGTGACCTGACCTGGCTTCTTACCAACAGCCTGTTTGGAGGATTCTAGTGTTTTCTCGCTCAAAAAAGCAGATCCTAGTGGCAAATTACCAACCTGTAAAGTTGGACTGCCCGTTACTCTGCAATTAAGAAAAAAGCGTTAAAAGGGTGACTAATTTGTGGGTATTTTTGTTTGTGCAACACTCATGATGTAAATTGTTCTCCGGGTAGTTAATTTATGCTTGTTCTTATAATGAATATAACTTTTTTCCTCCAACCTCTTCAATTTCTGAAGCTCGCACTTCACCTTAATTTTCATGTTTATTTTCCTCCTGAACAAATTGTCCTTTACTGTTTGTTCATTTGTTTACCTGCCAGATGATATAGGAATGACTCTGGCCGTGACTTTTGGAGTGTTCTTTGGTAGCACTAGTAAAAATTAACAGAAAGACTGTTCTGCAGGTGCATCGTGTTGTCACTTTGGCTTCATGTGAGATGTTCTCGAATCCCATGTTAACAAGTAAGAGCTGAGAAGTGAAAGAAAAAGGTTCTAAAATATGAGAATGAGAGGTGGATGTTAAATAACACATGAAACCTCAGCTGCATAAATCAAAAGTAGAGCAGTAACTTTGTAAAATTAATTAAAGCAAGGTGTCAGGAGGATGAGGCCGGTCTTTTTTCAGTGGTGCCCAGTGACAGGACAAGAGGAAATGGGCACAAACCTGAACATAAGAAGTTCCATCTCAACATGAGGACGATCTTCTTTCCTTTGAGGGTGGCAGAGCCCTGGAACAGGCTGCCCAGGGAGGGGGTGGAGTCTCCTTCTCTGGAGACATTCAAAACCCACCTGGACAAGTTCCTGTGCAACCTGCTCTGGGTGGACCTAGAGCAGGGGGGTTGGACTAGACGATCTCCAGAGGTCCCTTCCAACCCCATGTGATTCTGTGACAGAATACAGCTTGGTATTGTAATAATATTAAATCAAAAGAGTGCTTTGGGTTAGGGATTGCCTTTCTATGTTACTTGCAGCCTCCTCGGCATAATTCTCAGATAGGACACACAGGTGCTACTTCAGAGAACATGTTCCCCATGAAATGATATGATTACCACCTCTGTGGTGGGTTGACTGTGATGAGTGGCCACCTGCCAAGTACCCACCCAGCCACTCTCGTGCTGCCCCTTGTCAACAGGACATGGCGATCAATTAGGATGAAAAAACCTCATGAGTTGAGATAATGATGGGGAGAGTGCTTACCAAGAACCATCGGAGGCCAAACAGACTTGACTTGGGAAATAATTGATATAATGTTTTGCCAGTTAAAATAGAGTTGGGCAGTGAAAAACAAAGAGAAAAACTAAACTGCCTTCCCCAGAGGCAAAACAGACTTGACTTGGGAAATAATTAATATAATATTTTGCCAGTTAAAATAGAGTTGGACAGTGAGAAACAAAGAGAAAAACTAAACTGCCTTCCCCCAAGACTTCACCCCTTTTTCCCAGGCTCAACTTTGCTCTTCCACTCCCGACTTGTCCTCCTCCCTCACCTGATGAGCTGTGCAGAGGATGGGGAACGGGTGTTGCAGCCAGTCCATAGCACCACTTCTCTGCCCTTCCTTACCCCTCACACTTTTACCTTTTCCAGTGTGGGCCCTTCCCATAGGCTGCTGCTTCCGTCAGGAGAACCTGCTCCAGCATGAGAGCTCCAAAGGCTGTGGTTTCTTCAGGGATTCATAGAATTGTTTAGGTTGGAAGGGACCTTAATGATCATCTGGTTCTGGAACACCTCCCACCAGACCAGGTTGCTCCAAGCCCCATCCAGCCTGGCCTCGAACCCCCTCCAGGGATGGGGCAGCCACAGGTTCTCTGGGCAACCTTTTCCAGAGCCTCACCACCTTCATATTGAAAAATGTCATCCTGATATCTGATGTAAATCTATCCTCTTCCAGCTTGAAGCCGTCTTCCTGAGATCTAATGTAAATCTATCCTCTTCCAGCTTGAAGCCCTTGTCCTATCACTACATGCCCTTGTAAATAGTCCCTCTTTGTCTTTCTTGTAGGCCCCCTACAGATACTGGAAGGCTGCTTATAAGGTCTCCCCGGAGCCTTCTCTTCTCCAGGCTGAACAACCCCAGCTCTCTCAGCCTGTCTTCACAGCAGAGGTGCTCCAGCCCCCTGAGCATCTCCGTGGCCTCCTCTGGATTCGCTCCAACAGGTCCATGTCCATCTTACGTTGGGTGCTCCGGAGCTGGACGCGGCACTCCAGGTGGGTCCTCACCGTAGCAGAGTAAAGGAGTAGAGCTGCTCTTGGGTGTGATCTTCTGTAGTTTGGGTGTCTCCTCTGGTGTGTTCCTCGTCACTGGCTACAGGGAAGTACCTGATTCGCCTTAGTCTCTTCCATGGGCTGCAGGAGAATCTCTGATCCAGCACCTCCTCCCTCTTCTTCTTCTCTGACCTTGGTGTTCACAGGGCTGTTTCTCACCTTGGTTATTTTTTTTGGGGTGGGGGGGGCAGCATTAGAATCATAGAATCATAGAATGGTTTGGGTTGGAAGGGACCTCAAAGATCATGGAGTTCCAACCCCCCTGCCCTGGGCAGGGATACCTCCCACCAGACCAGGTTGCTCCAAGCCCCATCCAGCCTGGCCTTGAACCCCTCCAGGGATGGGGCATCCACAGCTTCTCTGGGCAACCTGTTCCAGTGTCTCACCACCCTCATAGTAAAAAATTTCTTCCTGAAGAACTCTTCCTGAAGAACTTGCTTCTCTCTCCTGGACAGCATTTTACCCTTTCTTAGGTACATTTTCCTAGATGGCTGATAGGTTCAGCTCTGCCTTGCGGTGCGTTGGTTGGAACTGGCTGGGTCTGGCCCAGGGCAGCCCTGGCCTCTCCTCACAGAGGTTGCCCCCTTTTCAGAAGACAACTTCTTGTCATCTCAGGGAAATTTCCTTGCTTTTTCTGGCTCCCAGTGTTTCGCTTCTTGCTGCAGGAAGGTACAAACAGCAGGTACGGTCTGTGCTACTTGATTCGCACCGAGTATATTATTTTAATGCGAGCTTCAACTGGAAGAACACACTGAAATTAACATTTGATGTCTTATTCTTTGATATCTGGCATTTTTCACAGGCAGACTATAATAAAGAAGTCAGTTATTGCTATTAGACATATTTTAGAAGAATTCTTTTTTGATGCATATCTTCACTCGGATTATTAAATTTAAATCACTGCTGCTATCAGCTTGAATACTAATGATACATTCTGCCAGATGGAAGCCTTTAATAAATTTTCACTTTTCTCTAACAGTCAGCTGTAAATCTTAAATAAGAGACTTTGCTGGGTGATGCCAGCTTTAATGCCTTATGTCCACACTGATTTCAATGTCATCAGTACCTGGGAGGCAGGAAACTCTTTAATTAAATGCCATTCTTTCCCCTTTATTGAGATGCAGGGCGGCACAAACTCCCTTACTTTGTTTGCCTTTCACTGTAGCACAGTCAAGCCTTTTTTTTTTCAGTGTATCGTGGCCGGTTTCTGAACTGCCAGCCTTGTGTGGTGTGCCTGAGACTGTCCTTCACTGTGTCTTTCACTTGATGGGTATATTCAGTATATTCAGACTTTTGAGCTCTTTTCTCTTGCTGCGTGTGAAGCTCCAAGTGCTGGGGCTTGTGTGAGAGGAGAGGGGGAAAGGACAGGGAGCTGCCCGCTTACCTAATAGAAATATTTCCTCCAGGAGCACAAGATTTTGCTCTTTTCAGGTGATTTGTACACTTTGGAGGGCACCGGCACCCTTGGCAGTACCAGGGCTGCTGTTACAACCCAGCACCTCAGGTGCAGGATGAATGAAATTTAATAAACAGTTATGTCTCTTTCATCAGCACATTTGATAGCCTCTTTTCATCTCCTCCGGAGTCATCCCTTAGATTCACTTTTAGACTTCTGAATTTCTTCGTAGAGGCTATACAGTACCTCAAATCTATGTCGTTGTGGGGAATTCAACTTTATATAGCTTAACCCTTCCTCTGCTGCATTCTACCCAGCTGGGAAAGGCTCCTTCAGGGAAAAAATGGTGTCTATCGCTCTGCTGGAAGTATAGGAGAAGGTAAACTGGAAATCCTGGCTGTGGTGAGAGGGGAGAATAAACACCAGGTAACAGAAGAGAAAATGAAATCACAGCATTCAAACTTTCTGTACCTTGGGGGAAAGAGAGAACTAAAATACTTATGTGAGTCAATAAGTATTCCCAGTGGAATCCTTGGAAAAGCCTACAGGTAGAGCAAATTTTTCAGTTATTGAGTTATTTTCTCACCAGTCTGTTTCACTTATTGATTTGTTTTGTCATTAAACCTAAAAGCCACACAGTTAAATCTGTTTCATCCATGCGCCAGACTCTCCAAATAATTCCATTATCCAAATGATTATCTGAAGTGCCAATTACAAGAAAGTAATTAATAATATCATAACGCCGAGAACAGGTTTTGTTGAGCTTTGTGGTGGTGCTTTGTTCATCAGTTTTCTGTTTTGTTCTCTCTCTGCTTCAAAGTTAGTAAAAAAAAAAAAAATGCCCATTGAAACATCTCCATCATGGAACAAAAGATGTCAATTAGGGAAAAGCACGGGCACCGACAAAACATTTCAAATCGTTTTAAGAAAATTTTCTGACATAGTAATGGTAATTAGTATATTTCAGTTTCAACAACTGTAATTAAACCTGACCTTTAAGTTAATTATGTCTTGACATTTATGATTTTAAACTAGCTTTCCCTGTGGTGATGATGTGTTATATACAGATGCTAATAAGTAGTTTCTGTCGTGTGAGCAAGCAGATTTCAGATGTGCCTACACTGCAGTTCAGAGAACGGCCTCACGCACACACACACCAGAGCCTTCAGTAGGTTTGTGTGGGTTCAGTTAATGCTCTTCCTGTGACAATTCTGTATTTACATGAAACCATGAAGTTAGCATGGAAATGTAGAGGAAAATAAGTCCATCTCTAACGAAAGCTGCTCCACAACAGAGCAGGCAACCAAACGGGAGCTGGAAACCCAAGGACATGGGACAAAATAAAAGCTGAGAACTGTTCTTGCTCACGTACAGGATTCGGTCCAGCTAGGTTAAGATTAAACACCAAGGTGAAATTAGATAATGCTTGAAGAAACACCAGTGATGAAAGGGTTTAAGGCGTAAGGAGAGGCATTTCTGAACATAAGGGGACTTGGCAAAAAGGCACAGCCGAGGTGTTTTTGATAAAGATAACAGTGATATTGAAAAGCTGTATTTATGTGACAATAAAGCCCTCGCTGGTATATCACAGAGAGATCTATCTTGAGTAAAAAAGATCTGTAGCCTTCAGGAGAGATCTTATCCCTTTCAAAAGTCCAAGAGAGCCTTGCTGTTTATTTGGAAGAGGTGGGAAATTTGTCTCCCAAGACATGTGTTTTATGTGTAGTGAATACTAGATTTCACAGCTCCAGTGCTAATACTGTACCTTCAGAGTAGAACTCCCTGTTTGATAGTAAAAAAAGGCAAAAAAAAAAGCTGTCCCCTTTAAGTTTAAAAGCACAGCTATTTATGTAGTGTGCTTACATGGGTGTTTGTAATTCTTTCCTGAGCCATACATTCATCTGCTGTGTATATGTCATATGTTGAGAAGCCTCTACTGACTGCTTTCAGATTGCATAACTTCAAATCCATATGGAATTATTTGTCTATTATAAATATATAGATATATTGCTTTTAAAAAGAGAGATCACGCCAAAATGAAAAATGATCTGTGTTTATACAGAAAGCTAAGTGGGCTAAATCAAACAGCCGTACCGTTTGCTAGTTTGGATGGTTCTAAGCCTTCAAAAACCTGATTGTTCTACGCCTGATTAGCACAGGCTGCCCCAAACCATCTCCCCAATGCCAAGAAGCAGCACAGTGCACATATTTATGGGGAAACCAGGAATACCCCGATAACCCATTTCATTTCTTTCCTGTGCTAACAATTCCTCCGCAAGTTTTCTTAAGCTGTTTGCTTATTTTGGGTAAGTTGTAGTTTACTTTCTGCTTTGTTTCTGCGCAAGGTTTTGACGTGTTTTTTATCGCGGGTCACTTATGATGAGGAAAAGGTCAGCAGAAAGTTTCCCAAACTGAAGGGCCCTGTTCTTGCTTAGAATATCTGGACCCCAGCTGCCTGACCTATTCATTGACTGTGTTTTCTAATTGGGCTGTCCCTGCTACCCGGCCAGCAGCGTGACGTTGCTCACTGCTACTTTAGTCAGAACATGAAAATCAATCTGCCAGCAAAGGGCATAGCAAGCACCGTGCCTATAGAGTATTGTATGTTCCTCCTTGGTATTCAAAAGATGCTTTTTTTTTTAATTTATTCGTGCTACCCTGATGGAATATTGTAGATTTATTTCCAACCTAAGTGACTCACAGCTGCCGATGCTACCTTTTAAAGGCCTTTGTGCGTTGCATTAAGAATCACAGAATCTTCTAGGTTGGAAGGGACCTTAAAGATCATCTTGTTCAACCATCAACCTAACTGACAAAAATAGACACCCACACAACAAACAAGGAACATCATCACTAAACCATACCTCCCAGCACTACATCAACCCGTCTTTTGAACACCTCCAGGGATGGTGCCTCAACCACCTCCCTGGGCAGCCCATTCCAATGGCTGAGAACCCTTTCAGTGAAAAAATTTTTCCTAATATCCAGCCTGAACCTCCCCTGGCACAACTTGAGGCCATTTCCTCTTGTCCTGTCGCCTGTGACTTGAGGAAAGAGACCGACCCCCAGAGTGTGGTATTTCTGTGATAAGGAGCAGAGATGATGGCATCAGGGCCAACCATCAGAAGAGATTTTGACGTAAGACAAACCACAAAACACGTATGTTTAAGAGGTAGGTGACAAAATAACGCCTCACTCCTTGTGTTGTGGTGCACAGAACAGTTGTGCTGTATCCTGACATCTTTTTGCCATAATTACTGCAGTTTTTCCTTTTCTGCAATCCTTGTGTTGTGGTGCATAGAATAGTTGTGCTGTATCCTGACATCTTTTTTGCCATAATTACTGCAGTTTTTCCTTTCTAAAAGAAAGCTTTAGAGAGCGTGGGATCTACTAGAACTAATAGAACAGATGAAAAAAGCAAGTGACATCGTGCAGTAAGTACAGAAGCACCAGCTCATTCTTTTCCTGCATAAGTTTCCTCCTAGCTATGCTGGTTTTGGCATTTTAGAAAAATAAAACAATTGATCTGATCTGAAAACTGCGTGAAAAGCAAGAAAGCTTTCATCAAAGTGAGAACGAAAAAAATAAGCCCTTGCCTTTCCCATACTGAAGTTTGTCAGATCCGAAGGAAATGAGGCAAACACGTATTTGGATTGGAACTCGATTATAGAAATGACTTGGAACTTAGCCTGGAAATGGTGCTAAGGCACCCCATCCCCATCGCTGTGTTTATCACACTGCTTTCTTTTCCTTTCCACCTCATGCCCTGATGAAAAGGTGAAAGGCGTTTGCTCTTTCCTTTTCCATTCTGTTCTTCAGGTAGTAAATATCAGAAGCTTATTTTAGTCAGGGAGAAAGAGTTTTATTGCAATGTTTCTACCGTTCTTTTAAAATGTGAGACCTGAATTACCCCTAATGTATTGATATCAATTCAAGATGCAAAAATACAGAAGTATCTCAATTTTTTTAACCGGAAATATAATATAGAATATTAAAAATATCTCAAGAGGTAGTGGCTGGGGTTTGGCACCCAGTGTAATTAATTCTATGCTTAACGTACTGGGTACCATATACCTCCTTTGAAAATGATCCAAATGATTCACTGAAGTCAGTGAAGCTCCAACGTCTTTTGAATCAGCGCTAAATCTTTGTGCTAAACAATTGGGAAGGAAGAGAGAGAGAGAGAGAATATGGCCAAGGTGATTCAACCGAGAGAGAATATGGCCAAAATGATTCAAATTGTGGGTTGCAAGTTGTGGATAACCAGGGGAGGGCTGCTCTGCTTAAAAAAATAAGCTCCTTAAGCTCCATGGAGTATCAGGTAGGACTAACAGGTGGCAGTACAAGGCAAGCAAAAGAAGACATTTCTTTGTGAAGCATGTAGGTGAAGTTATGGATGCCAGATGTTTACAGAAGTGCCAAAAGCAACTGAATAAATCCCTGTAGGGGGGCAGTGCTACTGAGCACACTGACATAGCACCAGGCTCGGGGTGTCCCTCATCCATACCTTGCTGGAGGCAGTACTGGGGGGAAAAACTGCTTTGTTTCTCCCCTGCTCTGCTTTTCACCGAGTGCCCAGTGTTAATCTCAGCCAGTAAGGAGCTGCCTGGCAAAGTAGACCTCTGGCATGACCCACTAGATCCACTTGTAAGTTCTTAAGTATCTGTACGAGCATCACAACCAGTGAATCTGTTCTGCTATGGGCGTGTGACACATATTTGATGCTTGCAAATGAAAGATGTGAGCTCTGATTGATGTTCTTCTGGTGGATTTGAGCTGTAAGTAGTGTGCTTATCTGTTGTTTCGTAATAACTCAAAAGCACTGAGCATGTACTGCAGCTTTTTTTTTTTTTTCTCAGGGAAGTAATATCTTCAACAGACCCATTTTCATGAAGCGTGATGGGTGTTTATTATCTCTGAGCTCCCTCCCATCTTGTGGGAGTGTGGATGGAGCTAAACTTGGACAGAGGGGCCTGAAACAAAGATGGTGAGGGGTCTGGAGCACAAGTCTTATGAGGAGAGGCTGAGGGAACTGGGGTTATTCAGCCTGGAGAAAAGGAGGCTGAGGGGAGACCTTATTGCTCTCTACAACTGCCTGAAAGGAGGGTGCAGAGAGATGGGGGTCGGTCTCTTTTCTCAAGTCACAGGCGACAGGACAAGAGGAAATGGCCTCAAGTTGCGCCAGGGGAGGTTCAGGCTGGATATTAGGAAAAATTTTTTCACTGAAAGGGTTCTCAGCCATTGGAATGGGCTGGCCAGGGAGGTGGTTGAGGCACCATCCCTGGAGGTGTTCAAAAGACGGGTTGATGTAGTGCTGGGAGGTCTGGTTTAGTGATGATGCTCCTTGTTTGTTGTGTGGATATCTGTTTTTATCAGTTGGGTTGACGGTTGGACAAGATGATCTTTAAGGTCCCTTCCAGCCTAGAAGATTCTGTGATTCTGTGAAATTTTGAGAGTACAAACATGAGTGGAGATATACATACCCTTGATCATATAAGCCTTGTTTGACTTAGACATATTGTTTTCAGCTTGCTTTCTAACTGCTTCTCTGCAAGAAGCATAATGAAGCACTGGGCGAGATGTAGTTTTATTCCTATTAGAAGTACCATACATTCACAGTGTTATAAAACAAGCAGTTAGCCAAGGTCCACACCCTACAGAACTCACCATCTAATTAGAATGGTTTCAGTGCCCACAATTAGAAGCCTGACAGTGGGAGCAAGAAGGGTCACAGGAATTGCTTAGACACAACTGGAGGGTGGCACATGGTCCTCCAGACATGGAGGGCATGTACAGCTGCCACTTAGAGTGTGAGTCCCCATCAAGGATTAGGGGGAGCTTTTCCCAAGGACGTTGGTGCAAAGCCTGATGTGTAGGACGAGGGCTCTGGAACCTGGACTTTCCTTTCAGAAATAGTAGAGCAGATTTCAAAGGTACATCCTAGTGGGTGCTCTGTAGTTTGACATCTTAAGGGTGAGTTGACATCACTAGAGTCCTTACTAGTGACCAAAAGCAGTGAAGAGTTGCACCACAAATGCTTGGACCTGAAGATGTTTATCTGAACTCAAGTTTTAACAGCAAGTTTCCTTCTGAGGGTGAAAAAAAAGGATATTAGAACTTCAGCTAAGTCTGTATTAGACTAATACCAATTTGTTATTTTACCTTTATTTGATGATTTATTTATTAGGATGATTTAATTTCAAGACCTATACTATTTTCTGAGCTGTTACCATTTTAAATACTTCTATACCTCATGCTGTTAAGCCTTTGAACATACACACAATATACTTCTCTTACATCTAGCTTTCTTACGTTATAGCAGAAAGCAAACATTTTTAATTTATCAAAGAATGCCTTTCATTTCTTGCCTGCATTTTGTTTCCTTTATAAATAATTTTTATGTACAGTTTTAAAAATATAAACAAATCCTCCATGACATTCTTTCTGATCATTAACGTTCACAGTCTCTCAGATCAAAAGTTTTGCTGGGGTTCTTTGTGAACATGAAAAGTCCTAATCCAGACACTCAAGAAACTCACATTAGAATTCTTTTCCTTCCATTGTTTCTGGTCTGTCTCAATATATCGAAAAGGTAGGTGATGAATAATATAGTTCTGGTCAGATATCCATTGAATTTAATGGACCCTATAGAGTTTAAAAGAAGTTGAGCCAGGCTATGTATGACTGACTGAATGTTGGATGAATTTTGCTTTACCTATAGAAAACTGTAATAAGCAGCTTTCTAAGCTTCTATGAAAATAGTGTCTGTAGACTTCTTTTTTCTAATGCCAGAAAATTTCAGGCTTATTTAACTTATTTTTGCATGAAAATAGAAATATTTATCTTGATAATATAAATGTTTCTTAATGCTATATAAAGTTATTTTTGCAGCAAAATACAATGCAGTTATTGTAACGATAATTATTGATAACAAGATAAGTGGGGTACTTCAAGGTACTGATTTACTGCTCACAGGTTGGTCACGTTTCCAAGATCAAAAGCAGAACAAAATTTAGTGCAGTGAGAGCAAATGGCTGCAAAAGGTGTCTCTGTTAACCGTTACTTAGTGAATAAATATGATTTTATGGAAAGAATGAGAATGCCTGTTCTCTCTCTCCCTCCTACATTTTGTGCCTTCAGGATGAATTGTCACCTGACTTCACAGCACAGGGAGCATTGTGAACAACCAAAAAAAAAGGTATTTTTTATTGCTGTCATGTCCTTATTATCTTGGCCATTTTCTCAAAGCCGATTCACAAATTCCCTTCGTTTCCTTCTGCTTCTAACCCTGCTGCCCCTGGCCTGCCATACCTCAAAATTCCCCATTCCTCCCATCCGTCTGTATTTCTGAGAATTCCCTGGGGAACCCTTTCACCTGGTGAACTCTGAGACTTCCCCCCTTTGTCAAAAGAAGAGACCTCGTTTTTATTTTCATTTCACGAACGTAGTGTCGGATTTAAGTGACTCAGAGTCCTGTGCTCTCCCCTAACAGCTTTGCTGAGCGTGTCAGCCTGGAGCAGGAGAGAGGAGAGAAGGTTTTACTGCCTCTGGGTTGAAAGGAGTCTCGAAGCAACGTGGTGGCATCTCGGTGCCGTGATGTGACCAGACTTCTCCCAAGTTACAGATGGTAGGACAAGGGGTAATGGCTTCAAGTTGCGCCAGGGTAGGTTTAGACTGAACATTAGGAAGGAATTTTTCACAGAAAGAGTGGTCGGGCATTGGAACAGGCTGCCCAGGGAGGGGGTTGAGTCACCATCCCTGGATGTGTTTAAGAACTGTTGAGATGTGGTGTTGGGGGATATGGTGTAGGGGAGAACTTTAGAGTAGGGTAGATGGTTGGACTCGATGATCCCAAGGGTCTCTTCCAACCTGAATGATTCTATGATAAGGCTCTCTCAGTGACTCAATGTGTGGGTATGTCACAGCTCATTTTTGGGGTTCATGTGGGAGGATGTAGGGGAAAAAATTGGTGCCCAGAACCTCTCTGTAGGTTGAATCTTTTTCGGCTAATGTGACAACCATCACCATCGTACAGGTTAAAACATGAACCTAATTACTGTTTGGGGCAGAGCAGAAGCTCGACAAAAGGCTTTCTGAAATCAGCAGTAGAGAGAATTCTTCATTCTCTTCCTAGACTGCAGGTATGAATTATGTGTCTAGTCGTTTAAACTCCCGCTAAGTGTCTTCCAGGGGCCAATTTATACCAAGTCTGAGAAAGGCATTTCCAGAGAGTGCTTTATCCTTTATGGGAGATTTTATGATGGGTGTCTGTCTTCCTCTCTTGACGGCGGAGGGATCTTTGATTGGACAGCTGTGCTGTTGAATTGCACCAATTCTGCTTGAAATGTACAGCTGTATATTGCAGATGAGGCTGAGTCCCTTTAGCCTTTCAAGTCCAGTGATTCCTAATAATGTTAGGCACAGAGGGATACGTTTTCAAAGACATTTAGATGCTTAGAGGTACCTAATAGGATTTTCAAGATCACTAAAGCAGACTAGACATCTAACTTCAGTTGATTTTGTCTGAGGTAGGTGACTATTTCTGTTAGCCTACGTGTGAGTGTTTTTCATAATCCCTTTCAGAGCTATTCATAATCTTGCCCACAAGCCTGATTTCATTTCCAGGGAATGAAGCTGATTTGGAGCTATTGTACTAGACTGTGCACAGGTGAAATGTGTGAAAGCTCGATCTGGAGATGAAGCAGGAGTTTTCATTAAATTCTTCTACGAGGTCATCAGTTTTGCAGCGTGGTCCGAGGGGCTGTCATGTGGAGTCATCACTTTTCCAGAAAACTGCTGGTACTTTTACTGTGTCAGTTACCAGGCTGTGATTCTTTTTTTTTTTTGCAGTTGTTGCAACTGAAAAAAAAAATATAATAAAAATTTTGAAAAAAGCCACGCTCTTTGAATCGGGAGAATAATTTTCCATATAGTGGAGCATAATGCTTTAAATATGGTGGACAGCAAAATGCTGCATTTTGATGGATACCAGTGGTATGAAGGAATACCATTAATTCTTTGTTGTTATTCCCATGACAGTAGGACTCCATTCAGGAACCCTTTCTGAATGAAACTTCTGCTGGTGCTAATGGGATGACCACACAGACAGGAGACATTCAGTCGCACTCCTAATTTACCTTCAGTAGTTTCTTTAACCAGATCAGCATTTATTTAAAATAATGACTACCTGATTTATTCCCCTGTCCCAGTTTTCACTTTGCTCTCATTCTGCCAGTCTGGAATGACAAGAATTTTTCTGCTTGTCTTAACTTTCTTTGGACAATAGAGGGTGGGTTTTTTTTTTTTTCTAAATGTTATTTTTAACTGGGTGAATTTTTTAAAGAACTGTCTGTGAATATAGCACATATACTTGATACAATTTGAAACAATTTCTGTCAAGTCCTAGATAGACTTATCTGTGCTCTGAGAGTTACTACACATTTGAAACTTGAGTTCCTATGGGCTTTTTTCAGTGTCGTTTTGTCTACCTTATTGTTTCCCACTTGCAAGGAATAAGTGGACCAGCATCAATTAATTAATGGCAATATATATGAAAAATAAGGATTGTTAGATTGTATTTTCAGAAAATGACTGGAAGTGGAGTACGCTATCCCTTAGCACAGCCCCTCGGTTCCTACCTCCCTTCCTACTGGTGTCGCCACCAATGGTGGTATTGTCCCACATGCCTGTTCCTTGGGCTTCTCCTACCCGTGTCGGTCACAGATTTTGCAACAGTGAGAGTTCCAGCCTGTGCCTGATGGCAGTACTGATGCCAGGCCAAGATGATGCTGAAGTTTCTGCCTGACAACAGGAGTCTTGGGCATATCCCCAAGAGAATATGGAAACTTGATTCAAGAGGTTGAGAATAGGCTTGAGAGAGTTGGGGTTCTTCAGCCTGGAGAAGAGAAGGCTCCAGGGAGACCTTAGAGCCCCTTCCAGTCCCTAAAGGGGCTACAGAAGAGATGGGGAGGGACTCTTGGTCAAGGGGTGTAGCAATAGGATGAAGAGTAATGGTTTTAAACTGAAAGAGGGGAGATTTATATGAGATACTAGAAAGAAATTCTTTCCTGTGAGGGTGGTGAGACCCTGGAACAGGTTGCCCAGAGAAGCTGTGGCTGCCCCATCCCTGGAGGGGTTCAAGGCCAGGCTGGATGGGGCTTGGAGCAACCTGGTCTGGTGGGAGGTGTCCCCGCCCAGGGCAGGGGGGTGGGAACTCAATGATCTTTAAGGTCCCTTCCAACCCAAACCATTCTGTGATTGGAGGTGGTGGTAACAGTCTTTCCTTAGTCTTAATAATTTTGTCCATAAGGGAATTATCATAATTCCTAAAACTGCAGAAAGATACAGATTTACTTGAACTGCTTTTTAGTCCTTTATTTGGAATCAGTTTCTCTGGGGCTTTTTTTTTTTCTTCTTTCTGTATTAGCTGTGTGACAACAACTGATGTACATATTGAATCTATGTGGCTAACCTTTATTTGGAATCAGTTTCTCTGGGGCTTTTTTTTTTTCTTCTTTCTGTATTAGCTGTGGTGTTTGTCTTTCCTTAGTCTTAATAATTTCGTCCATAAGGGAATTACCATAATTCCTAAAACTGGAGAATATACAGATTTACTTGAACTGCTTTTTAGTCCTTTATTTGGAATTAGTTTCTCTGGGGCTTTTTTTTTTTTTCTTCTTTCTGTATTAGCTGTGTGACAACAACTGATGTACATATTGAATCTATGTGGCTAAACCCAGGCAACAACCATGGGTGGCTAAAGGAGAAGGTAGATGCAAAAAAAAAAAAAAAAAGAAAAAGCTCTAGATGAAGCAAAAAAAAAAAAAATCCATGCAGATATGATGATGCTGTAATTGCATACTCAGTGTGCTGCTAGGAAATTATCTGCTCTGGTAGGATCACCCAGGAACTGTATACATTGAGCACGCACTATTAAAGCCTGTGTCTGATTCCATTAGCACATGACAGAGAGACCCAAATCAGTTCTAAAGGCATTTGCAAGCAGCTGCTGCCACAACAAAGATAATATTGGCACAGCTTTTCAATCGCGTAAAGAATAGGCCGCATTATTTTAAACTTCCATCTCCCATTTGTGCCTAATAGACAAAATGCTGACTTGAGTCATTTCTAAAGCTAATTATGTAACAAGGATTTCACAAAATAGCTCTGAACTACTTAAAATGGATATTAAAAAATTCGAAATCCTGATATGACAGCTGCAGTAATAATACCTATTGTTAAGTTTTTGCTAGACTTTCCTCTGTCATATATGCTCCAAAATGCCTGTCTTATTTTTCAAATAACTTCTTCCTTTCATGACCTAGGAATTTATTTATTACATGCTTTTAACATTCGGTATCTATGCAATAGAACCACAAGCCTTTGAGTATATATTTTGTATGCATAATGTAATAGGACGATTTCCTGCTGGGTGAGTTAAACAGCCTTTATTTTTCTTTATCTTACCTGAACTCTGATGGACCACAGGCTTCCTTGAATGCAACTGTGTCAAATTAAGCCTGACCTTTTCTAATGGGGATTCCGATCGGTTGGAAATTGTGGAAAATAAGCTCTACTGGTGCTTTTTCTGTAAACTTGAAGTTTCATGCCCTTCAGCAGGTCCCTGAGGATATTTTCCATCACAGCATACTGGTGTGGCTAAAGAGGACTCGGGGACAGCCCAAGTTCTCTGACTGTTGAGCTTTGTCTTAATGCCAGGCACTGCTGTGGGGCCTTTCTGCAAATGAATTTGTTTCCCTGCACATTAAGATCTACCTGTAAACTTTGGCTAACGTGTGTAGGATTTACACAGATATCCATTAACGTTCACGCTGTGTAATTAGCTTTCCTTATAATGGATGTTGTTGAGAGCAGCATCCACTAACAAGTCCCATATATGGCTTGTTTAATTACATAGGAGTGAAATAGTTACAGGCTCCAATTTGAAAGTCAGTCTGGAATTCAGCACCCAGTTGTGAAGTGCACATTAACTTCATTTTTTTTGTTGTTGGGGAAAACTATTTCTTTGAAATGTAATGGTGAGGTTCTGATACCGTGTGCGTTGCCAATGCCAAGAGGAAGATTACAGCTACATATTGGAAGCTGCTAAAGTTAGAAAGCCATACAGCATCCACTGTGCTGTGTCCCTTCCCAATTAAAAGCCTCTACAAAGGTGTTTAGGATACATTGGTCTTCAGAAATGCTAAGTGAAGACTGCTGTATGGCTGAAGTTCTCTATGCATTCACTAAAATGTACTTGGTGTGAATAGATTGACAACTGAAAATTGTAAACTGGATGCTCGATTGCCAGGCTTGTTTTCTGAAAATAAAATGCCTGGATTATACATCCCAATAAGGCCCTAATCACTTTAGATGTGCATCCAGTTAAGATGATGTTGTCTCAGTCTAAAGATCACCATCACTTAATGATGATGCTCAGGTATAAGGATTCTGATTATTATTTTTTTTAATTGATAAAGTGAATTGTCAATCATTAATGTAGCCTCAATAGGCACAATTCTGTAAATCAGTCTGAAAATGGAGTTGGCTTTTTCCTGCTTGTGTGTCTGCGTGTAGCTCTTCATAACGATCCGTCATTAATTTCGTAGCTTGGATTTGACAATGTGTTTGTTCTGTTCCCATTGGGCCACTTGAGAGACTTGGCTCAGTGCAGACAGGAGCAAACCCAGTCTCTCCTGATGGAGAAATAATAGCGCCGCAGCTACTGCAGGCAGATTAAGATGAGAAGAGCAAAACAGAAAAAAAACCCAGTTAATTGATCTTTTGCAAACACATTCAGTGAAATCATACTCCCTGTTGAAGGCAAGGGTAGCTTCACCAGAGACTTCAGGGAAGAAATAATTTTATCCATTGCCTACAATGTCTGTTCATATGGAAGGTAAAGAGAACAAGACTGTTGTATGTTGTTTCTGAGAACAAAACTACTTTTTTTTTTTTTCTTACAGAAGTATCTAGAAAGATCAAACAAGAATTTGGCCAACGATTTTCTGTGCATATGGAAAGTAAGGAGTAAACCTGGACCTGAGGAACTTTGCCTTCTAGATAAGAAGTATAAAAGGATGTATTACACTTGGGGACCTCAGTCACAGAAAGATAAATCACTTAAAAGATATTTGTCAGAGCCAAAAACGAACACAGGTCGTCTGAGTTTCAGTCCAGAGTTTTAACTGCAAGGCAAGTTCTTCCCACTTTTTATGTATAGAACTGCAAGACAAGTTCTTCTTGCTTTTAGTGTATGTTCCCTTTATGGTTGTAAGTGTGATTTCCAGCTGTAATGAAGTATTTCTAACAGATTTTGACAATACCAGGACAGTTGATACAGATGGAGTTCCCGTTACAACATGGATCTCAAAGGTCCCTTCCAACCGTGAATATTCTGTGATTCTGTGATACATAAAACTGCAAGTAGCAGATCAAAAAAGGAAACATAGGGACATGAAAACATTCTTACTGGCATCTTGGGACAAAGCTCAGCTCAAGGAAATTGTAATGCTTCTGTACCAGGATCAAATTCCCCACTTGCATGAACAAAGAATAGGGTAAGACCTCAGTTTGAAACAGGATTTGGAGAAAGTGGTGCAGCTAAAGATTTACCTGGCCTCCCAAACTAGTTTGAGGCAATGAAGGTAGTCTGGAATTTTCCTTTTGTTTCAGTGTACTGTTATTGCTCATATTTATGATATAGCCACTTTTTCTTTGCTGTGCATAGTAAATGCATCAGTAAATTAGAAAATATTGCACCAGTGAATTAGAAAATATTGTAAACAATATAGTCCCTTGTCAGATCATTATTTGATTTACTTCTGTGGAGAACTGTGTCTAAAAACAATGGCACAAATTTTAAAAGGAAAAAAAAAAAAGATTGAATTTAAACTGATCTTACAAGATAACTTTTTTTCAATGGAAGTGTATATTTTGTCCATGAGAAGGCAAATGTGATTCCTGGAAGTGAAACTCTGTTTCTGCAGAGACTGTAAAATCAGAGTGTATTTCTGTGGTAAGTTCTGCAAAACTTTGGGGCTTATTCATTCTAATGGATGATTTACTTCAATTTATTATGATTCAGAGTAATGTTCAATGATTACTTTCACGGAAACCAATTCAGAAGGGCCATTCTTGTAGTAGAGGCAGTGACATTTCTATTCTTGTAAAATTACAGAACAGAGATAAACATGCAGTTTCCAGGGAAATATTATCTTTACTAATTTATAATGTACTGTAATTAAAAAACTAAAATACTTGCAGCTACATATTCCTAAATGACTGAATGAACTGTGAAACAAAGACTGGTTGTTTTTTTTTTTCTGGAAAAACCCTTATCGACAAGTCTGAGCTGTAATTGTGCAAACTTTTCTCTGCTTGAGTAATCCTATGAAGCTCAATGGGGCTACACAAATGCATAAAGTTAATCACATAATTGAAAACGTAGTTTTAAGTATAGTTGAGCATTTGGTACACAAAGAAAACACACTGTCAGATAAAATTAGAAAGTAAACCCTTTGTTTCAAATCTGCAATGGATTTTTCAGAAAGGCTCGCTTAGAGTCTTTCTATTGTTACTGTTATGCTTTTCATGAGATGTGCATGTTCATTGTCTTCCAGAAAGAAAACATAACCAAAAGTCACAAGTTATATGAGGTTGCAGAGTTACTTTTTCCTAGTCATGCTTTAAGCCACTTCAGTGTTTAAGATTTTACTCAACAAAATATGGCATTGCCAAGGCCAATAACTCAATATACTTTCTGACAATGTCCTTCTAATCTGTTGTAGGTAGCAATATTATTGTAACTGTAACGATTTGGGACTATAAATGATGCAATATTTATAGGCAGAGAGAGTATCTTTTTTAAAAATAATCTCATATAATTGGAAAAATGCAAAAGCTTTACTGCAAGAACCTCTCATCAGGTTTTGTGATTTAAACCTGAAGAGGCTGCTTGAAAAAACTGGAAGAGCTACCTTTTCACTCAGCCTGTTTTAGTTTGGATCTGCGGAGGTCATCTTCAGAAACCAGTCAGGTTTGACTCCTTACCTATTCTGACCTTGATTCCTCTCTTTGCATCCATTATTAACAGGATACTAACTACTGGATATCCCTTACTAATGTGGACACTAACTACAAGGCAGGATTTCTGAGTATTAAAAAGAGATTTGAAAGAGACTGCCAGTTGATTTCACGTTGTAAGTGTGGTTGCTCCAGGTAAACACCTTTCGGTCAATGCTGCCCTGAACTAATGTAGAAGTGAAAAGCTCTGTAAACCAAGGATTCCTCTGGTGTTCATGTCCCTGCATTTAATCTGTTTCTGAAATGGGTGTTTTATTTTCTAGTTGTGCTGTATTTCTCTTTGTATTTGAAAAAAAATTACTACTAAATACAAATTGGGATCAATTTTCTAAGGAAGACAGTGTTGATCTTTGTGGGTCTTGGTATGGCAAGATTTTACTGTCCTTTCCATGAAATTTTAATAAATCGATGAGCAGATGAGACTTGAGGGATGGAGTTACAACTTGCAAATTTCTACCTATCAGTTCCGTGCTTGAATAATTGTTAATGATTATCATTTGATTAATTCTTGCAGAAAACTCCTAATTTACAGCAAGGAAGGAACAACAGAAACACCCCAATGATCTAATGGAGGCAGGTAAATGCTTAACTGTTTGCCTGTTTTGTCCCCAGAAAGTAATGCCTTAAAAAAAAGATATTCTGATTATCCAACTAAATAAAAAGAGACATAGAGTTTGGCACAACTAATATATTCAGTGACAAATTGATAAGCAAGATCCTGGGTTTCTCCCAGGATCATAGTGAATTTTACAGTTAACTTCTCTCTGTTTTGACTATAGTTTGGTAGAAAAAGAATTGATTAAAAACCAGGAGTCCAAGATTCTCATTAAAGTGGAAGTATTTCATAGAGAAAAAAGGCTATTTGAAGAATCAGTTCTGTATCTAGTTCTGTTGTCCACGTGCTCTCATCCTTTACACTCATATATTTTTATTGGCATTGATTAACCCTGTGGTAAAGAAATCATTCTATGTGCCAAGTATATATTACAGAAAGTATACGTGTCAGAAGGGTATTTGAAGTCAGGTATATTATTTTGAATCAGTAGCTATGCTAAATATTCTCATTTGAACTTAAGCAAAATGCTTCAAGTGGCAGAGAAGAGGTTAAGGACCTTTATTTTTTTCAGTTTCATTGGCAAGTTCTTCACCGGTGAAAAATAATTGGGAAGAACATTATTTTTTTAATGTGAAGAGTAATGACATCAATACCCACCAAGACATTCAATAGCTCACAAATTATCAACTCAGGATCATAAACTGCATTACACTTGCAGCTGTATTAAGTTCTTTAATGAAACCAGCCACTTTAATGGCAGAAAATGTACAGTCAAGTAAATGATGACTGAAATGTCTGCTAGCTTTTTTTCTTTAAACTGTGATTTCAGTTTTAATTTTTTAAGACTTATTATATGGAAGATTAAAGCACATTTTTCAGTGTATCATTTAAATCAGTCATGAATAAGTTGATACCAGTGGGCAATGTGTTTGAATATTTCATCACAAAGTGATGGAGCGTCTTATCTTAGCTTGTTAGAGTGCTTTTACTCACCGGTCCATTCTGCTCTTTTATTTGACATGACCTGAATAAAGAATGACCAAAAAGTTCAACAAGGACAGAATAAAAAAAAAAGTATCAATAGAAGAAAAATATATTTAAAATCTTGATGATATTATTGCCTTAATTCAGTCGGTGCTTGAAAAAAAAAAAAAAGTATCAATAGAAGAAAAGTATATTTAAAATCTTGATGATATTATTGCCTTAATTCAGTCGGTGCTTTGGCAATAATTTTCTGAGTTATTCAAAACTGTTTAATGATGTTTGGCTTGCACAAATATGATTTACAAAGGCGAAGTAAATATTTCTTCTTGTAAAAAGAAACTAAATACAGTTAAAATCGATATTTTTTCCCTGTAAATTATAAAGCTGGTTCTTTGATTTAAAAGAATTTTTTTTTTAGACTCCACATTTCTTCCCGTGACAACAGAAGCTCATCTGATCTCCTGTGAAATCAGGGAAGAAACTAAGAATTGAAAGGGCAGTTGCTGTTTCTGGAAATACTTTCCTTTCTTCGTGATTCTCTTGAGATCAGAAACTGTTTGGAAAACAATAGAGAGAATTAGAAATGTAAGCTTTTTTTCTCTACGTACTGTAAATGAGGTAGAACACCATTTTATCTAGAGGGCATTAGAATCATTACAGTAGTGTTACCCCCTGAGTTATTACTACGTTTAGATGGTGTTCCTTGGGAGCTTCAACAAGCTGGAATTATCCATTGACTCTGCATTCTCTACCTGACATGCTTTTGCCAGTTATTTTTTCCAAGGGATCCTGTTTCCCACACGTTGATACTCATTCTGTGAGTCTCCAAAGTCCGAGACATTTTAATGCGATCATTAAAGTCCAAGTCAGCTTTTACCAGATGAGTGAAAACTGCAGGACTGAGATTTTTTTATTTCAACTTTCAGATGTGCAGAACAGCAAAAGTCATGCAAAATTCATGCAAAATTCAAGATTGTCACTACTTGCCAAGAGTTGGGAGCTTTTTGGGTGTAGCAATAGCAACTGGGAATCCAAGAGAGGATCCCCAGCTGTGGCTGGGAGTCCCAGTACTGTCTACAGCTGTTACCATTAAATCTGAATTTCTTTTGCTTGTCCCACGTATCTCAACAGTAGCAGGTATAATAAGTTCTCTGAGAAGATTAACAGACACTTAATCAAGCAGAAAGTCAACGCAATGGTTCAGTTGTGAGTTTGTGACCTGTTTTTTTAGCTGTCAGTGGAGATGGCATCCAGGGTAACTTCCCTGTTCTCCCTCATAGGTGTCACCCTGTTGACTCACTTTGGTGTGAGCAAGGGGGAGATGTAGCCTCACACATCACCCTCAGCAGCCGTAGGGAAGCAGAGCAGATGCTGAAATGTTTGACTGCCTTCTGTTGTCACAGTCTGTGATCAGCAGATTTTGCTCTCTTGACTGGTGACGTTGTATTCCTATATTGCCTAGAAGCCACAAAGCAAGAAGAAGAAGTGAATATGTTGCTTGTCAGACTGCAATTTGTCTGTATTGGCACTTCCCCATAGATCTTTCATCAGACGTATTCAGTTTGGGAAACTCTATTCTATTTCTCTTTGTGATCACTCACTCAATATGTAACGATAGTAGGCCGCAATTTTAGGTTTCTACTTGCAATATTATGAATAGCGTAGTATATTCTTTCTAGTAAAGAATAGTCAACATAAACCAGCATTTGCTATATATATATTTGTATGACACAGTTTTGTCTACGAACAAGAAGAAATAGTTCAATGAGCAGTGGCAATAAGGAGGCTTCGCTCTTATGAAGCTATGACTTGAGAGTAACTACTTTGGTGGAGGTGAGTTCACTCTATGGTAGTGCCAACAAAGAGGTGTGAGCCACCAAGCTGGTGAGGGGTCTGGAGAACAAGTCCTGTGAGGAGAGGCTGAGGGAACTGGGCATGTTTAGTTTGGAGAAGAGGAGGCTGAGGGGAGACCTCATTGCCCTCTACAACTACCTGAAAAGGAGACTGTAGAGAGGTGGCGGTTGGCCTCTTCTCCCAAAGGAATGATGACAGGAGCAGAGGAAATGGTCTGAAGCTGCGGCAGGGGAGATTCAGATTAGATATTAGTAAGAATTACTTTACGGAAAGAGTGGTCAGGCACTGGAACAGCCTGCCCAGGGAGGTGGTGGAGTCACCGTCCCTGGAGGTATTTAAGAAGCATGTAGACATGGCTCTTCAGGGCATGCTCTAGTGCCCAAGATTATTGGTTTGTGGTGGGGTGTTGTGTGTGGGGGTTTAGTTGGTGGGTGGTGTTTTTGGGTTTGTTGTGTGGTGTGTTTTTTTGTTTTTTGTTTTTTTTTTAATGTGGTTGGACTTGATGATCTCGGAGGTCCCTTCCAACCACTAAGATTCTGTGATTCTGTGTGAGGGGCTGTAGATGATCAAAAATGCCCATGAAAGTGAATTCAGATTGCAGCCTTTCCATAGGTGGGGGAAATAATACAAACTGTCCTCTGTCCTGCTGTATTTTCATAGAAGTTAAGCGCAAGAGAAAACTCTGCCTCCTCCCCTCCTTGGTCACGCTTGCTGTAGCTGGTCAGTAGTTCCAGAATTATCAAAGGAAACAAAATGGACTGATAAACATGCACTGAACAGCACTGCATTGGTAGGTGTTATTAGGTATTGTTTGAAGTTGTGATGGATAGGGTATGAGATAAACTAGATATGTAAAAGTGAGATACTGCAGTGGTGTAGATTAAGGATTGCTTAAATAATTCAGAAAATAGTTAAAATTAATCATTTTCTGCAAACAGAACACTTCAAAATTCACCTGACTCTTCAAGAGGGCTTTAAAGTGATAATTAAGTGTTTGAGAGGACCTATAATACTTGGGGGATTATCTTGCACACAGAGAGGGTCCTCTTTACTCTACATCAGTCAAATAAACTTCAAACTTATGCCTAAGTAACTCATCTGAGAAAGGTGATAGTTGCCAAAGCTCCTCAACATGCCATCAAGAGAAATATTTGAGATCATTTGTAAAATCATTTAATTCCAGTGGAAAGTGGAGTCAAAGAGAGGAGTGGCATCTGCTGAAGCAGCTGAAGTTTGGCCTCAACAACGTAATGAATTCCACTGTCCAAAATTAACAATGCCATTAATTCTTGAAGTGTCCTTCCAGACACATGGCACAACACGTACCATCAAGGATCCTGAAAGCAATATAGCTGTGTTAATCAAGGTTAATGAGTGCTTCTCAGCAAGCAATATAAGATTAAGGTGAGTGCAGTAATAAACACAGTAGCGTTGAGTTTACTCTCTGTGTTGGCCAAGTATTTTTGTGAGGCCCCCCAACTGAGTTTTACAGATCTGCCCCTTAGAAGACACGAGCAGTGTCCTCAACAGTGAATGGATGTTCTTTTGTGACATATATAATATCCAGAAATAGTGACATATATAGTATCCATAAATATGATGTGACTATTTGTTGGCAACATATAAAGGTAAAGAAATCAGCATATTTTTAGCATTTGCAACTAATATTTCAAATCAATGTAAAGAAGCATATTCTAATGTCAATGGTTCCATGGGAAATTCAATATACTACGTATTCTGTACATGTTCTGACCCATTTTAAGTACAGCAGCATGAAAAACTTCGGAATCCTATTCTGATGACAGGTATTTTTAGAATTTAAAGGGTCTGTTTACACACAACCTTGATTTCTGAGTGTTTTGATTGTTCTGGTTTTATGTGTGTTTGTATGTACGTGCTGTTGAACAGAAAAAAAAAAAGGAATGTCCAGAATTTTTACACAGGTTACAAATGTGTCTGAATCTCTGCTGCTCAGGATGTAAATTGGTAATGTAAAGTACGTGAGGAGAAAGGAGATGTCGCTAAATGAAATTGAACCTGACTTTTTGATTGAAAAATGCTGTATTTCCCTCATCTCCCTGCTGTTCCTTTCTCAGGCAGCAGCTCAGATTTGACAGCCACAATTATGAAATTGGCATACCAAAAAGACAATCTTTTTTGTTTCAAAGAGTTAAATCTCAGTTAGTGTTAGAGCTACATTATTGCACGTCTGTCCACAAAGAAAAGTTGCATTTCCCCAAGGAAACTCATTGGAAAAGAAACAATGAAAAAATTAGGTTTAAAATATTTTCCAACCGTAGTGGTATCTTATGGCTTTTGTATGTTTTAACAGAGCTTCTAAGAAGCACATGCAGATTGGGTTTTTTTTTTTGCTGTACTGGTTTGTAGCATAGGAAAAGGACTTTAAGACTAATTGCACAGCCAGTGGGAATTGGTACATTGCATCTGGATTTATGGTTTTGCAATGTGAATAGACACAGAAATTTTCCAGAACACTAAGTTGCACAAAATAACTTGCAATATAAAAAATGTGTGGATCAGAATTGAAGTCAGCTACACATTTATTGTAGGATGGATCTCACAAGGTCTGTGGTTAACAACATGTGTTGAGTTCTGCATAAGTGGTAATAGAAATAAAAACATATTTCATCATCCTAGGCCTAATTAGGGCATGAATACCTGAGAAAGAAGAAAAAAAAGTAGTCTGGAATGCAATTATATGGGAAATTTAATCTTATGTCTGACGACAAAGCTTTGTATGTTTGTATGCAATTAGTGGGATTAAAGCTGCAAGAGAAATATTCCTGTATTCTTTATCCCTGATTCATCCTTGTTAATATTTTTATTTTTTTCCTCAGCAGTTTTATGATAAATGGTTCTTCAAAATGGACTTGGATGTAACCCTCCCTATCTGCCTCGTGCCTTCTGGACTCTGCAAGTTCTGAAAACCACAGCCAGGTACGAATTTCTCTTTGAATTTTTTTCTTCTCTGTTCACGTTGCCAAATCGTTTGCAGGAATTTTGTGTGGGAGTTTTCATTGAGATGCATATGAATTCTTATGACCACGTTTAAGTATTTCTCAGCACAAGCCAGCAAGATGAAATGATAGAACTCTTCCTAGTCTTCCCCTCACATACAGAAGGGACTTTGGGATTATCAACTGGTACAACACTAGATAATGCCAGTCTCAGGGTGTGTCTTAGAAATACGGAGCAAAACTGTTCAGTAGTCACAGAACTGGCAGTCAGGTGACCAAACGATGTGATGTCTTCCAGTCCCATGGAGTGTTTTACTAATTAAGTTAAACGTGGCTCTGCACTGCCATTGGGTGATGGTGTTATATTTTTTTATTGCTACACTCCCTTTGTCAGGGATTGGAGCCATAGGATGAGGGAGAATGGTTTTATGATGTGATGTCTTCTAGTGCCATGGAGTGTTTTACTAATTAAGTTAAATGTGGCTCTGCACTGCCATTGGGTGATGATGTTATTGCTACACACCCTTTATCAGGGAGTGGAGCCATAGGATGAGGGAGAATGGTTTTAAACTCAAAGAGGGAAGATTTAGATGAGATATTAGGAAGAAATTCTTTCCTGTGAGGGTGGTGAGACACTGAAACAGGTTGCCCAGAGAAGCTGTGGCTGCCCCATCCCTGGAGGGGTTCAAGGCCAGGCTGGATGGGGCTTGGAGCAACCTGGTCTGGTGGGAGGTGTCCCTGCCCATGGCAGGGGGTTGGAACTCCATGATCTTTAAGATCCCTTCCAATTGTAACCATTCTAGGATTCTGTGATTTAGATTTGTTGCTTTTCCTTGGGCTTGGTGGAATGATCATTAGGGTCCCTTCCAATTGTAACCATTCTAGGGTTCTGTGATGTAGATTTGTTGCTTTTCCTTGGGCTTGGTGGTTGGGTGACCTTGAGCAAGGTCACTTGGTGGTTTTTTCATGCCTCCCTTTTCCTTCCTTGTTGCCTTTTATTTTTTTTTATTTTTCCAATTTGTGAAACATTGTTTTAGCTATTAGCAGGTGGTAGAGGGAAATCAGAAGTCTGCTGAATAAAAAATCAAATGAGAACTTGGAATGAAAAATCAGAAAACCTGTGGTAATGAAAAGGAGAAAAACATGAGCCAGGGAGCTTTAACTAACTGTTACAATGATAAGGTTTAGGTCAATGCAGTCTCTAAATATCTATCTAAAAGTAAATCTTATGTCAGTTTAAAAAATAATATATATATTTTAATTGCCTGCAGTTATGCAGATGCTTATTATCATTCTGTGGCAGTACCGGAAAAAGAGAGTCAGAAAAAATTAAATCAAATCCTTACACTTTTATCTTAAGGGTAGATTCTGATATCATCTAAGCCAGGTCATGCTGGGACTAAGTATTGAAATAAATGTCATGAGCTATTTTGAAAAAGATGCAGTTACATCATAATAAATCCTGTGCTTTATGCTCTCTCTTTGCCTGTAAGGTGGCTTAGACATTGATGTTGGATTTGTGGTGTAAAGATCATATAAATCAGATTAGACTCTTAATGATCAACGAGCGGCAAACTGATCGTTCCAGAGGGTATGTATGGTGGCCACTGAAACCACTCTAACCCTCAAGCAAAGCAAAATGGTTGGGCTGTGTTTATTTTACACATATGGGGGTCTCCCAGAAGTCAGCTTGACCCCATAGGACGTGATTCCAGTTGTGAGGCAATTCATACATTTGCGTTCTGATTGACTAAAAGTCAACTAAAGCAGAACTTCTGTACAAGCATCATCATACTCACGGTCCTCTTGTTTCCACTTACTTGGAGCTGATAAGAACATAGAAAGTTCCATCTAAACATAAGGAGGAACTTCACTTTTAGGGTGGCAGAGCCCTGGAAGAGGCTGCCCAGAGAGGTGGTGGAGTCTCCTTCTCTGGAGACATTCCAAACCCGCCTGGACACGTTCCTGTGGGATCTGCCTGGGTGGACCTGCTTTGGCAGGTGACATCATTCAATGATGCTGTAACATGCATGATTTTATAAAGCAAAACAAACTAAACCCCCATGATGCTCATCCTGCTATTTAGAAGGAAAAAAAAACCAAACATCTAAAATTCCCCACTCTCTGTTCATAAAAAGCTGAAAAGGTTAAAAAAAGGAAGTTTGGGAAATTCAGTGTTACAGTCCCAGGCTGGTGGTAACAGTTTATGGCCTCCTGGTGACATGTACAGCTGAGTACAGTAGGTTGTGTGTTGAGTGGCCAGCACATTGTATTCATTCTGATGAAAGAGAGAAAAAAATTAAATGGCATTTAATCTTTGACTTGCACTGGACCCTGGAACAGATCCATCCTTATTAAGTCCACATTGCCTGTGCTTGCAAACTGAGAAAAATACTGTAGCTGACTAAAAGCACAACAACAAATAGCTTAATGGAAATGTCCTCTCAGAGCAAAATATTATCAGCACCAATGTGATTTTTATGTATGTGATTATCAGTCCTGCCTGCCTTTTCATTTTTTTTTCTTATTCTTTCCTCTTCTTTTTGCTAAAATGTGAAATTCTCCATTTGACAACGACTTGATTTCCCAGTTGGAGCTCTACATCTCTATCGGGGTCGCTTTTAAATATGTAGAAATCGACATGGTTTGTATTTCTATGAATTGGAAAAAAAAGAGAGAACCAAAAATCTTTCTCCCAAAGCCCTATCAATCTGATCTATGTGCCTGGGTGACTTTTGAAATGGGATGAAGTCCTAAATCCCACACGCTCCCATCATACAAGCCCCTTGGTTTCCTGTGGGATCCTAAACGCTTTAACGCACGTGGGCTCTGAACACTTGAGAAAATATTAGCAGAACGTGGCAAAAAGATTAACATTCAAGGAATCGGAATCTGTAATCCATCTTCAAGATTAATAGGAGCAACAACCTACTTGCTTTAGGAAGAATATTTATTTGACTAAAACTGGGCAGGCTGGGGAAAGCTGCAGTCCAGATGGAGTTGGGATTTACATGTGGTATCCATTACGGTGACAAAATCTTATTTACTGGGGGAGGTCATCACACGCTCCTAAAAACCAAACAAATATCAATAAAATCCTTTGATCTTAATGGATAACGTAACATCTAATGTACTGAGTGTTGTCACGTGGTGATACTAGAAATCATTACTCTTCAATTTAATTTAGTAAGAACACAGAGGAAATCCATTTACAAGCACTTAAGCTGTGTTAGGACATGGGTTGTATTTTCTTGGTGATTTCCGTAGGATTTGCCACAATGACCTGAGTTATAGAAATACTATTTTAAGTTAAAGGAAAATCTGACCTGGGTTCAAGCTGAAAACAAATGTTCTGACAACTCCAGTTTAACTCATCTGTCAGTATCCCATAGCTCTTTGCAAGAAACAAAGATGGTTTTTTTTTTTTTTACTGTTGTGCTCGTTCTTAATCTTGAATAGAGACATGTATACTGGGAGCAGGAGAAAGAAGCTAGAGGAAGAACAGGGGAAAAAAGTCCTAAATGAGAGAAAGAGTAGCAAAATGGTATCTGAAGTTTAACTGAGTAATGGAAACAGGCAGTTTGCTGAATGAAAATTTTTTAGCTGAGAAACAGTGCTGCCTGCAAGGAAATCAAAATGCTGCTGACAATGGTAGCTTCACATTTTAAGTATGATAGGAGAGGTATCGTAAACAATTACTGCTATTTGGATTAGATAAGAAATAGCAAATTTGCTTTAAGGAAATTATCACAAGTTCTGGCGCTGTTAGAAGCTGTTATGTAGTAAATCAAATAGAAAGAGATGACAGGTGGTTTGCCATGGTTGAGAAACATAAGAAATATCTGCCCTTTGCACTGCACATATGAGTAGATTGCAAAATGCAATTTAATTCGGAATGGGAAGTAGGGGAGGGTGTGCAACCAGCCTTCCTCGCAGGAACAGACATCTGTCTTATCCATCACTCACTGGGGACTAACACGGGTTTGTCACATCGCACGAGATCAGTCACCCTCATTTTCCAAAAGTAGGAAAACTTCCCCAGGCTTTATGCTGGCTCCAAACTTAATCGTGTATCCCACCAACATGACTTGCTATCTCTGCGGTACCGCATAAACATTAACTAATTAGTCCTTGCCGTGAATCCGAGAAATAGATCATTATTTTCAACGTTGCCAACACCATCATTTCTGCAGAGGGTAAATCTGAAAATTAGAGACTTTTGAAGGCATCGAAGCATCTTTTTGCTCTGTATTGTGACAGATGGCACTGGGAATATGTACATTTTGGACCTTCTGCAGCTACAGTCGAGATACCAAAGCACCCAGATGTGTCTACACACTGAGACCAGTAGGCTCTGGGGTGTCCCCACCCATACAGCTTATGGGCCATGGATAACATTCACCCCATGCACATCTTTATTTGGATCTGTCACCCTGCACAAAAGCCCATGGTGAAACTGCTGTCACCAGTTTAACCTGTTTTCATTACCAGTTTAGCTGGATTAGGCATGGGATATGGAAACGTGAGCAGAAGAATGACGACGTGGCTCTTTCTGCTCACCAGCACATCTTGAATTATTTTCTGTGGACCAGTTTGGTTTCAACAGGGGTGGTAAAATACCCGTTTGTCTCCTAGAAGAGGTCTGCCAGTGATAAGGAGAATCTGAGACAGAGGAGAACACCAAGGCCCTATTTCCATTTCCCCAAGGAAACTCATTGGAAAAGAAACAATGAAAAAATTAGGTTTAAAATATTTTCCAACCGTAGTGGTATCTTATGGCTTTTGTATGTTTTAACAGAGCTTCTAAGAAGCACATGCAGATTGGGTTTTTTTTTTTGCTGTACTGGTTTGTAGCATAGGAAAAGGACTTTAAGACTAATTGCACAGCCAGTGGGAATTGGTACATTGCATCTGGATTTATGGTTTTGCAATGTGAATAGACACAGAAATTTTCCAGAACACTAAGTTGCACAAAATAACTTGCAATATAAAAAATGTGTGGATCAGAATTGAAGTCAGCTACACATTTATTGTAGGATGGATCTCACAAGGTCTGTGGTTAACAACATGTGTTGAGTTCTGCATAAGTGGTAATAGAAATAAAAACATATTTCATCATCCTAGGCCTAATTAGGGCATGAATACCTGAGAAAGAAGAAAAAAAAGTAGTCTGGAATGCAATTATATGGGAAATTTAATCTTATGTCTGACGACAAAGCTTTGTATGTTTGTATGCAATTAGTGGGATTAAAGCTGCAAGAGAAATATTCCTGTATTCTTTATCCCTGATTCATCCTTGTTAATATTTTTATTTTTTTCCTCAGCAGTTTTATGATAAATGGTTCTTCAAAATGGACTTGGATGTAACCCTCCCTATCTGCCTCGTGCCTTCTGGACTCTGCAAGTTCTGAAAACCACAGCCAGGTACGAATTTCTCTTTGAATTTTTTTCTTCTCTGTTCACGTTGCCAAATCGTTTGCAGGAATTTTGTGTGGGAGTTTTCATTGAGATGCATATGAATTCTTATGACCACGTTTAAGTATTTCTCAGCACAAGCCAGCAAGATGAAATGGTAAAACTCTTCCTAGTCTTCCCCTCACATACAGAAGGGACTTTGGGATTATCAACTGGTACAACACTAGATAATGCCAGTCTCAGGGTGTGTCTTAGAAATACGGAGCAAAACTGTTCAGTAGTCACAGAACTGGCAGTCAGGTGACCAAATGATGTGATGTCTTCTAGTGCCATGGAGTGTTTTACTAATTAAGTTAAATGTGGCTCTGCACTGCCATTGGGTGATGATGTTATTGCTACACACCCTTTATCAGGGAGTGGAGCCATAGGATGAGGGAGAATGGTTTTAAACTCAAAGAGGGAAGATTTAGATGAGATATTAGGAAGAAATTCTTTCCTGTGAGGGTGGTGAGACACTGAAACAGGTTGCCCAGAGAAGCTGTGGCTGCCCCATCCCTGGAGGTGTCCAAGGCCAGGCTGGATGGGGCTTGGAGCAACCTGGTCTGGTGGGAGGTGTCCCTGCCCATGGAAGGGGGTTGGAACTCAATGATCATTAGGGTCCCTTCCAATTGTAACCATTCTAGGGTTCTGTGATGTAGATTTGTTGCTTTTCCTTGGGCTTGGTGGTTGGGTGACCTTGAGCAAGGTCACTTGGTGGTTTTTTCATGCCTCCCTTTTCCTTCCTTGTTGCCTTTTATTTTTTTTTATTTTTCCAATTTGTGAAACATTGTTTTAGCTATTAGCAGGTGGTAGAGGGAAATCAGAAGTCTGCTGAATAAAAAATCAAATGAGAACTTGGAATGAAAAATCAGAAAACCTGTGGTAATGAAAAGGAGAAAAACATGAGCCAGGGAGCTTTAACTAACTGTTACAATGATAAGGTTTAGGTCAATGCAGTCTCTAAATATCTATCTAAAAGTAAATCTTATGTCAGTTTAAAAAATAATATATATATTTTAATTGCCTGCAGTTATGCAGATGCTTATTATCATTCTGTGGCAGTACCGGAAAAAGAGAGTCAGAAAAAATTAAATCAAATCCTTACACTTTTATCTTAAGGGTAGATTCTGATATCATCTAAGCCAGGTCATGCTGGGACTAAGTATTGAAATAAATGTCATGAGCTATTTTGAAAAAGATGCAGTTACATCATAATAAATCCTGTGCTTTATGCTCTCTCTTTGCCTGTAAGGTGGCTTAGACATTGATGTTGGATTTGTGGTGTAAAGATCATATAAATCAGATTAGACTCTTAATGATCAACAAGCGGCAAACTGATCGTTCCAGAGGGTATGTATGGTGGCCACTGAAACCACTCTAACCCTCAAGCAAAGCAAAATGGTTGGGCTGTGTTTATTTTACACATATGGGGGTCTCCCAGAAGTCAGCTTGACCCCATAGGACGTGATTCCAGTTGTGAGGCAATTCATACATTTGCGTTCTGATTGACTAAAAGTCAACTAAAGCAGAACTTCTGTACAAGCATCATCATACTCACGGTCCTCTTGTTTCCACTTACTTGGAGCTGATAAGAACATAGAAAGTTCCATCTAAACATAAGGAGGAACTTCACTTTTAGGGTGGCAGAGCCCTGGAAGAGGCTGCCCAGAGAGGTGGTGGAGTCTCCTTCTCTGGAGACATTCCAAACCCGCCTGGACACGTTCCTGTGGGATCTGCCTGGGTGGACCTGCTTTGGCAGGGGTTGGACTAGATGGTCTCCAGAGGTCCTTTCCAACCCCACATCATTCCATGATGCTGTAACGTGCATGATTTTATAAAGCAAAACAGAAAGTAAAACCCCATGATGCTCATCCTCCTATTTAGAAGGAAAAAAAAATAATCACAAAATCCCCACTCTCTGCTCATAAAAAGCTGAAAAGGTTAAACAAAGGAAGTTTGGGAAATTCAGTGTTACACTCCCAGGCTGGTGGTAACAGTTTATGGCCTCCTGGTGACATGTACAGCTGAGTACAGTAGGTTGTGTGTTGAGTGGCCAGCACATTGTATTCATTCTGATGAAAGAGAGAAAAAAATTAAATGGCATTTAATCTTTGACTTGCACTGGACCCTGGAACAGATCCATCCTTATTAAGTCCACATTGCCTGTGCTTGCAAACTGAGAAAAATACTGTAGCTGACTAAAAGCACAACAACAAATAGCTTAATGGAAATGTCCTCTCAGAGCAAAATATTATCAGCACCAATGTGATTTTTATGTACGTGATTATCGGTCCTGCCTGCCTTTTCATTTTTTTTTCTTATTCTTTCCTCTTCTTTTTGCTAAAATATTAAATTCTCCATTTGACAACGACTTGATTTCCCAGTTGGAGCTCTACATCTCTATCGGGGTCGCTTTTAAATATGTAGAAATCGACATGGTTTGTATTTCTATGAATTGGAAAAAAAAGAGAGAACCAAAAATCTTTCTCCCAAAGCCCTATCAATCTGATCTATGTGCCTGGGTGACTTTTGAAATGGGATGAAGTCCTAAATCCCACACGCTCCCATCACACAAGCCCCTTGGTTTCCTGTGGGATCCTAAACGCTTTAACGCACGTGGGCTCTGAACACTTGAGAAAATATTAGCAGGACGTGGCAAAAAGATTAACATTCAAGGAATCGGAATCTGTAATCCATCTTCAAGATTAATAGGAGCAACAACCTACTTGCTTTAGGAAGAATATTTATTTGACTAAAACTGGGCAGGCTGGGGAAAGCTGCAGTCCAGATGGAGTTGGGATTTACATGTGGTATCCATTACGGTGACAAAATCTTATTTACTGGGGGAGGTCATCACACGCTCCTAAAAACCAAACAAATATCAATAAAATCCTTTGATCTTAATGGATAACGTAACATCTAATGTACTGAGTGTTGTCACGTGGTGATACTAGAAATCATTACTCTTCAATTTAATTTAGTAAGAACACAGAGGAAATCCATTTACAAGCACTTAAGCTGTGTTAGGACATGGGTTGTATTTTCTTGGTGATTTCCGTAGGATTTGCCACAATGACCTGAGTTATAGAAATACTATTTTAAGTTAAAGGAAAATCTGACCTGGGTTCAAGCTGAAAACAAATGTTCTGACAACTCCAGTTTAACTCATCTGTCAGTATCCCATAGCTCTTTGCAAGAAACAAAGATGGTTTTTTTTTTTTTTACTGTTGTGCTCGTTCTTAATCTTGAATAGAGACATGTATACTGGGAGCAGGAGAAAGAAGCTAGAGGAAGAACAGGTTACTGTTATGTTCGTTCTTAATCTTGAATAGAGACGTGTATACTGGGAGCAGGAGAAAGAAGCTAGAGGAAGAACAGGGGAAAAAAGTCCTAAATGAGAGAAAGAGTAGCAAAATGGTATCTGAAGTTTAACTGAGTAATGGAAACAGGCAGTTTGCTGAATGAAAATTTTTTAGCTGAGAAACAGTGCTGCCTGCAAGGAAATCAAAATGCTGCTGACAATGGTAGCTTCACATTTTAAGTATGATAGGAGAGGTATCGTAAACAATTACTGCTATTTGGATTAGATAAGAAATAGCAAATTTGCTTTAAGGAAATTATCACAAGTTCTGGCGCTGTTAGAAGCTGTTATGTAGTAAATCAAATAGAAAGAGATGACAGGTGGTTTGCCATGGTTGAGAAACATAAGAAATATCTGCCCTTTGCACTGCACATATGAGTAGATTGCAAAATGCAATTTAATTTGGAATGGGAAGTAGGGGAGGGTGTGCAACCAGCCTTCCTCGCAGGAACAGACATCTGTCTTATCCATCACTCACTGGGGACTAACACGGGTTTGTCACATCGCACGAGATCAGTCACCCTCATTTTCCAAAAGTAGGAAAACTTCCCCAGGCTTTATGCTGGCTCCAAACTTAATCGTGTATCCCACCAACATGACTTGCTATCTCTGCGGTACCGCATAAACATTAACTAATTAGTCCTTGCCGTGAATCCGAGAAATAGATCATTATTTTCAACGTTGCCAACACCATCATTTCTGCAGAGGGTAAATCTGAAAATTAGAGACTTTTGAAGGCATCGAAGCATCTTTTTGCTCTGTATTGTGACAGATGGCACTGGGAATATGTACATTTTGGACCTTCTGCAGCTACAGTCGAGATACCAAAGCACCCAGATGTGTCTACACACTGAGACCAGTAGGCTCTGGGGTGTCCCCACCCATACAGCTTATGGGCCATGGATAACATTCACCCCATGCACATCTTTATTTGGATCTGTCACCCTGCACAAAAGCCCATGGTGAAACTGCTGTCACCAGTTTAACCTGTTTTCATTACCAGTTTAGCTGGATCAGGCATGGGATATGGAAACATGAGCAGAAGAATGACGTTGTGGCTCTTTCTGCTCACCAGCACATCTTGAATTATTTTCTGTGGACCAGTTTGGTTTCAACAGGGGTGGTAAAATACCCGTTTGTCTCCTAGAAGAGGTCTGCCAGTGATAAGGAGAATCTGAGACAGAGGAGAACACCAAGGCCCTATTTCCCATTCCTTGATGGCTCCTGACATTATCGGGCAGGATATTATTAGATAAAAGAGGGCATTGCTTGTGGCAGAGACAGTGCTTTGTAACAAGCAGTCACAGCCCAGATGGAAGGTACATTTTAATATCATGGACATCATGGCCAGCTTTTGGAAATGAAGCCCATAAAACTCTTGAGAGAGTGAGAGTTTGTTACTAAACCTCCTTGAAGCTGCATCAGCAGTTCCACTGAGTCATGCTTGAGCTTGGTACTCAAGAGAGTTTAAGCCTCAGCTTCTTCTTCCCTGCTACTAAAAGTCTAGTGGGCAAGGCTAACACCAACTCATAAACTTAAAATGAAATGACCCTTTGCAATAGGCAAATGATGAATTTATAATTGGAAATACAGGGACCAAAAATTGTAGTTGAAGATCTCTCTTAACTCATTCAGAGATAAGATTTAATCATAGAACCGTAGGATGGTTTGGGTCGGAAGGGACCTTAAAGATCATTGAGTTCCAACCCCCCTGCCATGGGGGAGGGACACCTCCCACCAGACCAGGTTGCTCAAGGCCCATCCAGCCTGGCCTTGAACCCCTCCAGGGATGGGGCAGCCACAGCTTCTCTGGGCAACCTCTTCCAGTGTGTCACCACCCTCACAGCAAAGAATTTCTTCCTAAAATCTCATCTAAATCCCCCCTCTTTCAGTTTAAAACCATTCCCCCTTGTCCTATGGCTCCCCTCCCTGATCAAGAGTCCCTCCCCATCTCTCCTGTAGCCTCTTTAGATACTGGAAGGGGCTCTAAGGTCTCCCCGGAGCCTTTTCTTCTTCAGACTGAACAACCCCAGCTCTCTCAGCCTGTCCTCACAGGAGGGGTGCTCCAGCCCTAAGAAGTTGACTCTGTCTTAAATCAGAATGACTATACATTATCTGAATTTTACATTTTCTTGTTTGCTTGGGACGATTTTATGGGACTTCTTAATAGAAAAATATTAATGGAGGAACGGGAATAGTGATAATCAAGAAAATCACAGTTTTTTTAAACAATTCTTACACAGGAAATTGCCTCAATGCATTGAGTGGTCTATTCTTTACAGCTTATTTGCTTAGTTTAATTGTAAAGAAGAGCAAACATTTTGGGTTGTGCTGGAGCTGTCAAACAGAAATGAAAGACCAAAAAGACCAAAAAGATCACCTTGAGGCCAAACTGGGAGTTGCTGGAAGCCAGTACGATTCCACTGAGGTCAGTTCCCATTCTCTCACGTGGAGCTGTGGGCACTCAGCACCCCTGAAATCCCTGACACCAGGTATTCAGATCGTTCCTTTCATTTTAGCACATTTTTTAGTTTGTGGTCCCCTACATTTTGGCTCATTAATGTGTTATTGTATTGACTAATGTAAAAATATACATTTAATTGTTGATGTACACCTCCTGCAAGTTTAGCAGCTCTAGTCTTCTGCAACTAAATGCAAGTAGAATGATATTTGCAGCTTTTATATCAGGAAGACAGGCATCAAAGCAGCAGAGTCTGCTAATGCATTTACAGAGCTGTAAATACCAACATGGCTTCGATTCTGGATTATTTTGATTAAGAGTGAATTAAGTGAAAATGTGGCAGGAAATAAAAATGCTTTGCAGTGACCATCAATAAGTAATGATTTTTTGGTAACAGTGTAAAATCCTTTGGGATCCATTGCCACCGAGGTATACTTCAAAGAATGTCCTAAGAAGAAAATTTAAGAACAAGTGTTGACATATTTTTATATATTATACATGGAAATTATGATTTAAATATAATTTATAAATTATAAATGGATATATTTACTACTTTTTTGCAGTTCTTCAACTTTTTTTTTCCTTTCTCTGATGGATTTATGAAAGGGTGCAAGGTCAGAACAGCACAGGGTAGAATTAATCCTTCAGAAAGAGATCTTTTGGAAAATGTTAAGTATATTTTAAATAACTACTGACTGGGTTAGGTTTCTGGGTTAGAGTTACCGCTGCAGCATCGTAGCACAGCAGTAACTTAGAGAGATGGAGAAATGGCTTGCACTACTCTGAGTTCCAAGGAAAAATGTGGTTACCATAGCAACTGCCACATTACACTCATGCAGTCTCTGGAATAGATTAAATTGCTGAAAAACTGCAAGTTTTCGTTTGACTCCGCTCAGAACTGCAGCTAAATGTGCTGAAGTTACTTAATCAAAGGCATGTCACTGTGCATATTCTTACATATTACTGACTGAAATCTTGGCTTGCTTCTTACTTTAGCTTAGATTTTCTGTAACACATACTAATTCAAAATAACTTTGTCATATTCATTTGCTGTTTAGGTAGAACCCATCTGACCGTGTGTACATCTTAAGGTAGACACTGAATGTACAAAATGTACTATAGAAAATTTCCTGCCTTGCATTCTTATAAACATTAGATATAGCCAAGGGGTTTAGAAAATCAAGGCTTTCTTTCCTTTCCTTAGGAAGTTTGTTGGGAGACCAGCCTGAAATTTTATTAAAAAAAAATTAATCATGATGTCATCATGATAGCAAGAAGCGAGTCATGTCTTTTGTTTTCTGTAGAAATTCCACTCTGTGGGTTCAATACAGTTCATCAACAATTGCAGGTAATGTCATCTATCATTTAGCCACTATTTGAACACAAACAATTTCATGGTTTATGTTATAAATGCTAAAATACAGTGATTCTGAGGAGTGATGATTTATTCCTTCCTGCTGTGTTTCAGTATTCAAAAAGTTTAACTACCTGAGATGCAGGAAAATTCTGCTGCAGAGGTTTTTGGGTGGTATTCATGCAGAAAAACACAATACAAAATAAACATAGGACACAGCTGTAGAAAACAAAACTTCTCTTTGAACAGCTGAGATGCCAGATCATCTCATGTCGTGATAAGAAAACTATAGATAATTTTGAATTTTAGGTCATTTGGACCTCCCCAAGCTGTGATTTTTTCTTTTGACAGACAAAGCAGGGGTTGTAATAGCCAAATCTAGAAGAATTTAAAACTGAAATCCTGGGATTATGTGCATTTGTATGTTGTATTAGGTGTTTGGGTTGTTGTCATTCTAGGCTTTTTTTCCTCTGTTCCTGGGAGTTAATTTTTAGCGACGTGGCTGCTGTCGATTCTTCTCCCTGCTTAATGAACAGTTTTTGGTTCCTCCTGCTGACTCCGTTCTGGGATTGCCCCACCGGGGCAGCGCACGGAGCACTTTGCAGAGTCAGGGCTCTTGGGTGCTTTGGTGTTGCTTTTCTTCTAATGAAAAAACTCTGCCTGCTTTTGGCGTTTTCTCATTTCTCCCCCTGGGTTAGATTTCCCCAAGTCTTGAGGACGTGGTGGCCCCTCCAGGCAGCAACTGTGTGGAGTCCTTCTAAAGGTCTGATTGTTTCACCTCACCTCCCAAGTGTCATGAGCTGATCAGCACTGGACTCCTACTCCCCTTCCCTTTCTGAATTTAAAGAAAGAGTTCAGTTTCTTACACGTTTTCCCCGACAGCAGCCCAGACTGTACTTTGTTCAGACGTTCTGCCTTTATTGGATCTTCTTTAGCCAGTGCTTCTTAACTGATTGGATTTTCGTTTATCTGTTTGGTGATAATTTGATGACATGACTGTGTGGTACTCCCTTTTCTGCTTATTACTTAAAATTTTCGACTAAATTAGTGCTTTCTTCCACCCCTCGAGGTAATTTCTGTTTTTGTGAAAGGACACTGCAGTCTGGTGATGGAACATTAGCAAGTCTTTTGTGATGGGTGACAGTTCTTTCATTTGCTTTCTTTACCTAATATAATAATTCTTACGGCTTATTTGAATGTGTCATTTGGTGTTTTACATAGAAATGCTGCATCATTTTCTTTGTAACATCCTTGCTTGTAGATTTAACAGCACCAGGTTATCTAGGATTGCAGTTATTGGCTCTATGTGTTTATGAAATACATTATCATAAATATTCATAATTTTTTGGTGAGTATTTGAGACCAGTTTGCAGTGTTAATCCTGCCTCAGGACCAACTTCCATCATGGCAAGCATGAGAAATGTATTCTTCTTGTCGACTTTGTGAGATTCATAAATTAAAACCTTTGAAATCCACACAATGTAATTTGCCTTGTTCCTGTGCTGCCCCTTTGCTGGTAAAACACATCCTTGAGCTGTGCTGGGGGTGGTTGGACTCAGGCTCTGATGGTTCAAAGGTGGGACAGTGTTCTTGTTCAGAGTGGTAGGGAAGATAAAAGAGGAAGGTGACCTCCGAGCAGAAGGAGGGTGTCTTCAACTCTTCTCACTCTAGATCCAGTTGAAAGCAAAGCATGTATGAAACTGCAGTGCACTGAGGGAGAAAAAAAGTTACTGAAACCATTTCAATATTCCATGCATGCTTTATTCACTTGTTTTGTTGGGGTTTTTTGCCTTTTTTTTTTTTTTTTTTTAAATTTTGAAATTTTATTCTAGTCAAACTGCTCGCCTTTAGTCAATATTAAAATCTGTTTCTGGCTATAATTTTATATATTCCATTAAAATGTGTGAGTAAAAGGCGTCCAGCTTACTTTTCTGAGGATGACTTTTCTGAGTAGATACAAGGGTACAACAGAGAATTACAAACAATTAGCTGAACATTTCTGCTCCATTTTCTTGATTATGGGCATCAAATGTATTTGTATCCATATTTCCAGTAAATTCACTTTTTGCTCAGTTCTCATACCCAGATAACTTTGGAATTAAGCATAATTTTTAATGCATAAAATCCTCACAGAAAAAGGCCTACTTACTGCTTTTATATTGATGATAAAGTCTTGGTAGCAAATGAGAGCATTTTACTGGTAAGTCTTTTCTACAACTCTGTATAGCCCAGGTTTCATTCACTATTAGCAGGTTTCACACTTGTCAGGACCTGTCAAATATTTAACGATTTCCTTTCCTGGTGTCTTAGTTACAGTAAAAATTCAGCTCATTGTTTATCCTGTAGCTCTCTCTTTGCTCCTTCTTACTGCTATAATTATCTCCAAGTTTTGTTTGCAGCCTTTTCTTCACTTCTGAGTACTTCCATAGAAGCTGAAAGTTGAGAAAACGATTAGATGTACCCAGTGACTTTAGAAAAAGTCTGGAGTATAAACAAGGCAAGCCAACTGTTGCTTTATTTTTCATAGTATGTTGGGTTTATGTGGCAATGTTTTTGGTACCAGGAACGGGGGGAACGACGGATGGGTGGCAATCCATTCCTGAAGGACTGTGTCCTGTGGGAAGAATCCCTGCTGGACCAGTTCCTGAAGAACTTCAGCCCATGGCAAAGACCCACACTGAAGCAGTTTTTGAAGGATTGTATCCTGTGGGAGGGACCCCACGTTGGAGCAGGGGCATAATGTGGGGAGGAAGGAGCAGCAGAGACAACGTGTTACGGACCGACCACAACCCCTGTTCTCCATCCCCCTGTGCCACTTAGAGCAGGCATACTGTGGGGAGGAAGGAGCAGCAGAGACAAAGTGTTACGGACCGACCACAACCCCTATTCTCCATCCCCCTGTGCCACTTAGAGCAGGGAGGAGGTAGAAGAGTCAGGAATGAAGGAGTGAAGTCAAGCCTGGAGGGGAACAGATTTAGACTGGAGATTAGGAGAGGGTTCTTCACTGTGAGGGTGGTGGAGCACTGGAACAGGTTGCCCAGGGAGGTGGTTGAGGCCCCTTCCCTGGAGATATTCAAGGAGAGGCTCAACGAGGCCCTGGGCAACCTGGTCTAGTTGGGGGTGTCCCTGCTGACTGCGGGGAGGTCGGACTAGATGGCCTTTGGAGGTCCCTTCCGGCCTGGGCAATTCTATGATTCTAAGAAGAGGGTGTGAGAGCAAGGTGTATTTAGTTTTGTCTTTTTCTCACCATCCTACCCTATTTTTAATCGGCAATAAATGAAATTAGTCTTCTCTAACTAGAGTCTTTTTTGCCCATGGTGGTAATTGGTGAGCAATCTCCCTGTCCTTATCAACCCATGAGCTTTCCCATCTTGTTTTATCTCCCTGTCTTGCCAAGGAGTAGGAGTGGAGAGGGGTTTGGTGGGCATCTGGCAGCCAACCGAGGTTCACACACTGCAGATAGTTTGCTTTCAGTGGTGTAAGAGGTAGAAGCTTTCCCTGGTTGCTGGATTCCTCTGGCATAGAAACGTAGTTGTGTTTTCTGTTTTCTATAGTTTCAGTGTCTGCTGCTGTACCATTTGCAATGCCCTGTGATATGATGACTCCAGAATCTACTTGTCCAGCTTCCCAAATCCAGTTTTCAGTAAATCAGGGGGCTGATTCTGAATCAAGTTCATGTAACTGAGAAGACACTGCATCCTGATGTGTTCAAAATGAATGTGAAGGATATCCAAAAGCAGTAATTGTCTAACACATTTCAGACAGAAATTTTTAGCACAGAACACATCAGTGGAAAATTATGAATGCTTTTATAGGTATGTCCACTTTAATTACTTCCTCCTAGCCAATGATTTATTCTTCTCTCTTTTGACTAATCTGTTTATCAACAAATTACAATCTCTTCTTCCACTGATCTTCTAGATATTGAAGTGCAATATTGCAAAATCACCTGGAGCAAGCGAAATGAGCAGAGGATATGTGAAGCTGAGGGAAAAGGAGAAAGGAAAGAAAAATGAAAATACAATGTGGTGAGGTAAGAAGAAAAAGAATAAAGATAATAAGTACTTTAACATGAAAAGGAAAGAGAGCAAGAATAAAGGGAAGAAAAATATTCTGAAGTAGTAAACAGTAGTTATTCACTTAATGAACACTTAAATGTACTTTTGAGGTGTGCATGTAGGTATGTGTCTGGGGGACTCCTAAAGCACCTCTCAGCTAATTATTTAAAGAAAATTATTGCAATATACTTCAGCCATCAACAGGTTCCTTGCAAGATGCCACAAATGGATATTTTCTCTGCAGTTTGTTTCTTGGTACCTCTGGTACATCAGATCTTACTTAAAATTAGGTGTTAAAGTTAGTGAATCCTTAAAGGAGCTATTGCAGGTTTATTTGAACTCTACAGGCTAAAAATTGTAGAAAGGGCAGAAAGGTGGGGAGATTTCTGCTTGGGAAGGGGTTAGGGAAAGGCAAACATCGGTAGTGAACTTGACTGAGGAAAACCTTATGCAGCACCGAGTGCCAAAAGCAATGAGAAAGGATCTCAGTGAAATTTAAAAAGCCATTCACCCAGAGTAAAAGCCTAGGGAGATATTAGGAAGCAACAGCAAAGCAGATATGCTACTTTGGAACAAGCTGCCTTAAAAGATACCTGGGGACTTTATATGTGACACAATTTAGGATTGCTTTGCCTTCTTACTTTTTGGTGTAGGACGTAACCCATGTCCTGTGTGATGAGTACAAGCTCCTACTGCTCTTTTTTTGTATGTGACACAGTTTAGGATTGCTTTTGCCTTCCTACTTTTTGGTGTAGGACGTAACCCATGTCCTGTGTGATGAGTACAAGCTCCTACTGCTCTTTCCTGATTCACACAGTGATCTCTTGCAACCCCATTGTATCTTCCCATTGCCTTGGATTTTTTAAACCCAAAGATGAGCACCTGGTCTGCCAGTACGAGCTGCTCGTGTTCTCTCAGCTCATACTGGGTTTTAATCAGGTATGACTTGGCAAATCATTCAGGCGGCAGTTTTTTCTTCACTTTTCTGCTCGTTGAAAAGACTAAATGCTTCCTCTCAGGCTCGGGGAAGGAACTTGAAAATGCTGGTCTGTCTCGCTGACAGCATTGCTGACCTGTAATCATTTAATGTCTTTGTAAGTATTAGTGTGAATATACAGGAATAATTTCAACTGGCCGTGCTTTTTGAGTAAGAAGGAATAGCAGGTTTTCACATGCAGAGGTGCCAACCTTTCCCAGTGTCAGTAGTGATTTTCCTTCCATCTTTCACTGAGAATACCTGGTAATGAAAACTGTGAATTAAAGACTGATTGATCTGCCAGGCCTCTCTTCTCAAAGCTCCTGCATGATCCCTCCATCTGGACACAAAAAAGGACATTTAAAGAACCTCTTTTCATTTGTTAGCATTTTTTCGATGCGTACGGATCTGATGAGTATTAGGATGTCCTAATAAATCTCACAGGGAGATAGGGAAGAGGGGAGTTATTCACATCACCTAGATTCCTGAGTAGAAATACACCCCTTCCCCCCATTTTCATAACTTTGTAAGTTCAGCTCCTGTCCCTTTCCTTCCTTGTTCCATTCCCATCCCCTTCAACTTCAAAACCCTGTGGCAAAATTTTATCCCCCTCAAAGTAAGTGGGAACCTTTGAAAGTAACCAGTTTCTGTTACTGAAGCCACTTAAATTGATATAATCATACACTGGACCCCAATCATCCCTGGTATAACTCTGTTGCCAGTCACTGAGTCATGTGTGCAAGGTGTTGGGGTGTGGGGGGGTGTCTATCATGGGCTGTAAACAACAGGTTTGTTTAGTTCATAACACATTACGCTTTTAGCATGAGTCATTTATACACATAAAAGTATAAAACCTCAAAAAATCATAATAAATTTCACCAGAGACATAGTTCATGTGTAAATATTTTTTTTTGGTGAAAATTTTAGGTGAGTATTGCAACGTGTTTTGTTTTGGAGCTAACTAAATTTCACCAGAGACATAGTTCACGTGTAAATATTTTTTTGGGTGAAAGTTTTGGGTGAGTATTGCAACGTGTTTTGTTTTGGAGCTTTTCCAATAGGTCCTGCAAGAATTATTTTATAAAGGAAATGCAAGCATTGTACCCTCTTTTCTGTAACAGTGCCCAAAATTATTTTATTCAAGTTGGTTTTGTTTCCACATTTTGCAGAAATTGTGGATTCTGGGCTGGTTCTGGTCTGATTGAAGGCCATGGCTAACCATTGATTAATTTTAGTGGAATAAGGATTAATCATCAAGGTTTCTTACTACATTGAGACTTCTGGAAACTATGTATAAACAAAAAAAGAGTTTTGAATTGAGAGATCCCAACAGCCTAATGCTATTTTCACTTGCATTCATGAAAAGCAAGTCATAAAATTAGAGGAGGGAATGATGGAAACTAAAATAAGGAAAGTTATGTTTGAGGGTAAATGCAATTAGTCTGAGCATTACAATTCGAGAAGAAACTAAATGATGCCATAATTAGACCCAGCCAAAACATTTCAGGAGAATGGTTTTTAAAACCACAAAGCATATTGATTTATTATCTTAATGCAGTTGATAAATAGCTTCAGAAAAAACAAAAGCATGCAACGAGATTCTACAAAACAAACATATTTCATTCCCTCTCCCAAAATAAGAAAAATGAGTTGTTTAGCTTTACCCCAAATGAAAATTTGAGATTAAACTTTCCCAATTAAAAAAAAAAAAAACAACAAACACGACAAAGCATTCTATTTTAATTGATCAAAATGTTTAGGCTAAGCAAATGCCATCACAGGGAGGCAGAGTGAAAAGAGATGTGAATTTTGTATAATGAACTGAAGATGTATCCGGAGGTGGGATGTGGTAATTTGTGACATTTATGCTTTTTCTTCTCCCTAGTCATTGATGCCCCTGGGTTTACACTGGAAATAATGCAAGAAGAGTCCATCAATATGGGCAAGTAAGTGAAAAAAAACTCTCTTAGTTCAGGATGTGTAGGACAAATGACAGAATTTGGTTATTATTGTCGTGACGTAGCTTTTTTTATTAAAAATATTTCAGGGTATAATGAGACCTATGCAGATCAGAGGTCTTATGTTAAGATTAATATTAGACTGCTTGGTCTCCAAAATACACTTTTCCATAAACTTCTTTTCATGCAAATTTAAAGTGTTATGGGAAATTGAAGTTCTTTGTCTATAAGAAAGCTTGTAGTTTATACAAATGGTTCTGAAAGTCATGATTACACATTACCAGGATGTGAAGCACTGACAATTTGGTCAGAAATGTTTTCTCTGTCTGAAGCAAGTGATTACATTTAGAAGATAAATCATGCTTCTATGGATCCTAGAATTATAAGAATGTAAAGAAGAAAAGAAGTGGATAAGTGGATGGCTAACAGATTTATTTTATTTTCTTTTTTAGGAAAAGAAAAAAAAAAGACTAAAAATGTAATTCGGCGCTGGACTCGAATTTTTTTTACTGCTCTCATTCAGCTCTAACAAACCCCACAACTTATCCACAATAACAGGTAACATAGTAATGCATTTATAATATCCTGTGCTACCATCATGCTACCAGGTTTGGAATGCTAATAGACTTATCTCTTGTTTGCTCAGTACATGCTGTGTATCCTTCTTAACGCCACGTACACTGGTTTTGTTGCCAAATTTTCAAAAGCCACTTGTTTATAACTCAAAAAGATTTCATATTTATCTGCATTTCCTGGCAATTATTGGTTTTGTTTGTTTGTTTACTGAGAACTGAGAGGTTTACTTTCCTGGCAATTATTGGGTTTTTTTGTTTGTTTGTTTACTGAGAACTGAGAGGTTTACCCAAAAGCTGTTACCTAAACTCATCCCTTGACCAGTTTGACTCCTCTATCATCCCAGTCGTAATACTCTGGCCTGTCAAGTAGATGTAGTCGTTCCAATTGTCCCTTTAATCCCTGATGAAGGAAATTTGCTGGGCCAGAGAAAACACCAGAAAATTTCAGAGACCTAAAAATGCGACGTAAGTAACAAAGAGGCAAATGAAATTCAATGTTAATAAATAGAAAGTAATGCATACCCCAGTTAAAAATTAAGGCTGCATGTGCACTTTTACAGCATTCTAAGTGAAGAGTATTGCTTAAAGATAGGGAGGGAAATAATTACAGTCAGTTCAGTGCACAGCTACCGTCAGGAAAGTTAGCATGATATTGGGATGCATATGAAGTAGGATGAAGAATAATAACAGAGATTATTCTAATGCTTCTGTGAGTCAGTAATAGGGGTTCTTGTACAGTACTGTGTGCACGGCTGATCACCCCATCTCAGAAAGATATTAAAGAACTGTAAGGGAGTTCAGAGAAGGACAATAACAATTATAGAGAATCTGGAATAGCTCTCGTGTAAGAAAATTGGGAGGATTTTCCTCGGAAAGGAGATGGGTAAGTGGGGACATAATAAAAGTATAGAAAATACTGAATACTGTAGAAAGATTAAGAGCATTTTTTTTCCTTCTGTTTTATAATGCAAGAACAAAAGGAGCATTAATGAAAACATTTATTTTATTCACTTGGATTTAGAATAATAGATATGTCTATCCAAGACACCAGGCTTCCTTACGTAATTACACAATAAATATCTTTACATAAAACCTAAACAGCATTAGGGTATCCTATTCCACAAGGACTCAGACAGTCATCTACATGCTGTATAGAAAACAGCTCAGAAGTGTCTGTAATAAAGAAGTAAATTGAAAGCTGATATTTTTTTCCACACATAATGTAATTAAGTGGTAGAACTATAGTGCAACAGAAAGTGATGAGACCAAAAATTTAGCAAAACTAAGAAGAGATTGCATGTTTATAATGGCAATCATGATATACAGAGCCATTACAATTAATTATGAGAACTTTTAAAACCATATTATGTCTCACATTTCAGAGCTTAAACTTCTCTCTAATGATGTGAGACCAGGATGAAACTTTGTGTAGATTATAGATAATTTCCAGTCTGTAATGGTTTTATACTTTCTTGTGAAACAATTGCATTGGATGCTCTTAGGGCTCATTAAGACTCGATGGACCTCAGTGTCATCTAATATTTTGCTTCTTATGTTTCTATATTAGTAAATACGTTGGCATCTAACTCTGGAAAAGCAAAATGATTATGAAGCAAGATGTTAGAAGCAGAGAGTATTAAGCTTGCATCATCAGAGAGCCAAATTGCTTTAAATGAGCATTCCTGATGGTGAGGGGTTTTAGCCAGATGCACTGTTGACTCGTGTATGGGGCCATGACTTGGGTTACTTGGAGACAGACTGTGGTTGGAGAGCTCAAAGGGTTAGTCAGAGTATTTCGTTGATAGTCAGGCTGGCTATAAAAAATGGTTTAGGCAGAACCAATTTTTACTGACATCCATTTCAGTAAAAAGTAAACCGGATTTTAGCTTTGCTCCCAGTTTTGTTTGTTAGTATTAAAATACCTTGACAAGTTTATGCAGGAATATATAGGGCCGGACCAGTGTGCATTATAAACAATTCCCATGTGAAAGAAGGGGGATAAATTTATGTGAGACACTCTGGAGCCCCATTAATACTCAAACCCCATTAATACTCAAGCCCCATTAATACTCAAGCCCCATTAATACTCACGCCCCATTAATACTCGTGCAATAATGTGCACGGGGAATTCTTGGCTGCTATAAAACCTGTTAGAGCCATGCAAAATGCTGTAAAGGTGTTTCTTAAGAAACACAACATAGGATTTGTTTCATTTTTGCCTCACATAAGCTATAAAAATCTCACACTAAACATTTACTTGCTGAAAGAGTGGACAAATCAGTGCTGGGTAAGCTGGGGTGTGAAATTGGAGCGTGTTAAAGCTTGAGCACTAAGTGTCCCTTTATCTGCCCCACAGTATAAGCAAAGGGACACTTTGTTTTCATCAGGAATTGTCCCAGAGTCAGAAAATGTACTCAGCCAAATAATTCCACTGGAACAATTGACGTGCTGCAATTTCGAAGCTCAGAACTTTTTCAATAACTTTTTTTGCATGTCCCTAGATTTAATTTGGGGGCACTGGGGACAGAAAATTAATGTCTCTTGAAAACCAAAGTCGAGAAGATAGCGTGTCTATTTTAGCTTTTTTTCAGCAGATAGAGAAAATACTCCGGAGGCAGTAAGACTATTCATGACATCAAGAATGTTCCAATTGCCGTGATACACGGGCTAAAATGAACCAAAAAGAGAGATGCTGTTTTAAGGAAAACAGGATGCAATTTCATCAATATTTCTGAGAACACCGAAGCATGCAAAGCTGCGGATAAGAAACCCTTAGCCTCCCAGTTGGCGACTTATTGATTATAAGAGCTGTTCACTAATGAGCTAACTAGAAGCAGCCAAAGTCAAAAAAGCTTGCAGCACCAAATATGCTGACACTGTTTAACAATGAGCGTGTTTGCACAGGAACACCTGAACTTCCCTGGTTGAGGGAAAATGGCTTTGCCTTCTCTTGATTTATTTTTTTAGCCCATTGTAATATATTATTTAGCTCTATAACAAGGATGTTATGTCGGCAGAGTCTTTAATCAGACCCAATTATAGTGTCTCAACAGAGCTCTGAGGAGTAGCTGCATTTCAGAGAATTTGTATGCTACTTCTGCAGGTAGCTGACTTTTTTTTTTTGCTGGACAAGAGGAGTATGGGTCACTCTGCACAATTTGTGAGCAGTTGATTCCTGTAGCAATATAGAGAAACTTGACTTGGGAGTTTTGAAGCCACTCATACATTCAGTTTTGCCCCATATGACTGTCTTTGAGGGTGGTGAGACACTGGAACAGGTTGCCCAGGGAAGTTGTGGATGCCCCATCCCTGGAGGGGTTCAAGGCCAGGCTGGATGGGGCTTTGAGCAACCTGGTCTGGTCGGAGGTGTCCCTGCCCAGGGCAGGGGGGTTGGAACTAGATGATCTTTGAGGTCCCTTCCAACCCAAACCATTCTATGATTCTTTGGTTAGCTGGAAGACTCTACCTCACCTTGGCAGATGTTCTTTCCTCCGTTGCCGTGCCTTTGTTGAGTCTCACATGGACTATGACACCTTGAACAGAAAGCTGTGGGAAGCCCTCTGCTTACAGTGTTTCTTAAACCTACCTATTTTGTTAAATAACTGTGTTCTCTCTGTCTGGGCTTCTCATTGAACACCGACTAAAAGATGCTTTAGGCTTGCACGCAGACAGATATATTCTAGGGTCTGTCCTGCAGCTCTGCTCTCTTGGTTGTCCAAGTTGGGGCCAGGCTAAGATTATACTGAAGGTTTCTCCTGGCTGGTATTGAAGAGAAAGACAGAGAAAGACATTGAAGTGCTGGAGCGTGTCCAAAGGAGAGCCACCAAGCTGGTGAGGGGTCTGGAGAACAAGTCCTATGAGGAGAGGCTGAGGGAACTGGGCATGTTTAGTTTGGAGAAGAGGAGGCTGAGGGGAGACCTCATTGCCCTCTACAACTACCTGAAAGGAGGCTGTAGAGAGGCAGGTGTTGGCCTCTTCTGCCAAAGGACGAATGACAGGACCAGAGGAAATGGTCTGAAGTTGTGGCAGGGGAGATTTAGATTAGATATTAGAAAGAACTACTTTCCTGAGAGAGTGGTCAGGCACTGGAACAGCCTGCCCAGGGAGGTGGTGGAGTCACCATCCCTGGAGGTATTTAAGAAACGTATAGACATGGCTCTTCAGGACATGCTCTAGTGCCCAAGGTTATTGGTTTATGGAGAGGTGTTGAGTGTGGGGTTTAGTTGGTGGGTGCAGTGTTTTTGGTGGGCGTTTGGTGTGGTGTGGTTTTTTGGGGGTGTGTTGTTTTGTTTTTTGTTTTTTTTTTTTTGTGGTTGGACTCGATGATCTCAGAGGTCCCTTCCAACCACTAAGATTCTGTGATTCTGTATCGACATATTTTCTTCTAATAGGAAATAGGGATGAAGCAGCTGAGGCTTCTGTGTGCCTGGATGTGACCAGAGCGTGTGCCAGCACCAGGAGCAGGGAAATGCTGCCTGGTGCTGCAGTTTAAGCCCATCCCAGCCACCCGAATATCCAGCCTGAAGCTTGACAGAGGATGTTGGGTAGCTTCACTCTGACACAATAGAACCTGAGCTTGTACCCGTGGCGTGATTTTCCCATCTGGATCACAAACCCATCCATCTCCTCCTGGCTGGGATGCAGCTGGGTGGCAGAGTGGGAGCACTGCGCAGGCTCTCTGCTGTCCAATGGCACAAAGTGCTCCCTGCACTGATTAATTCATGTTTCCTCTAAGTGGGCCGTATATTTCGGTGGCCTTTCCTCCCTGAAATAAATAGATATGCTTATATTTATACATTAAAAGTACTTTAAGAATCCCATTAAACGAAGCACTCGTGGTACGGTGTCTCTCCTGGCAAGAGAACACACGTTAATCAGGTCACTTAATGCACTGTAGTGAAGAGCGTGATAAAAAATCGAAGCAGATTTTCCCTATGACTAACATAGAACAGAGTAATGGGCACAGCATTTATGTCCAAGGATTTTAGGTAGCAGAGATAAAATGCTTGGAGGACTCTGTTTTCATTTTCTGTGGAAGATACACAGCGTTTTCCTTTCTTTCACACAAAATCAGTGTTGCATTCCGTGATAAGCACTACAATGGGAAGATAATTATTTTAAGGGGTTAGTTTTAAAGAGGCTTTTTGGGGTAGAGGGAGGAGGATTTTTGTTCATAGTCATTTATAGGAGATCTAAGTTGTGCAACAAAAAGCTAGGAAAGCTTTGTGTTTGATTTCAGCCTGCTCGTGAGCTGGGATTAATGTTCTTTGGTAACTCCTTTGTGCTTGCTGATGTAGACAAACATGCAGCAGTTCTAAATTTATACAGCATGTTCTGGCATCAGGCTCGCCTTTTCATTTAAATGCCGCTGTGAACAGGAGGCATTTTTTATATCTAATGACTCCTAAAATGGCACACACACTGATGGGTGAGACTAGAAAAAATAACAAGATAAATAAAGGAGATACTTAGCTATAGTCTGTCTATAGGAATAGTAAACATAAATTCTGTTCTTTGAGACCAGAGTTCACTTCTGTGAATTAGATGTAGAGGATTTGCTTTAGTGGGTCTATATGTGTAGATGCAGACGTATGTAGATTTGTGTATGTGACACTGGGACCAGGCATTTTGACTATTTCTTTTGCTGAGGGAGTTTTACAGGATCTGCATTCAGAAGACTAAAAGGGACTGTTTACAGGAGGATATACAAACACTGGCAGCAACTGATACGCCACAAAGCTGTGGTGATAATGCTGTTTTAAAATGTGTACTAGTGGGGACACAGAGCTAATTTCCATAACTACTGCAGCATCTTATGCCTCTAAGAGGAACTGCTGTGGAATACAAAGTGGAGGCTGCTTATTAAGTGTTTCGGTGACAAGAAGGCAATATTTTATGTAAGGTATGAAAGGGAAGCCTCTGGAAAGGGGCTTGAAGGTACAGCATTTCCCTTTCAGCTTTGTAATTTGGATGATGAAAAAACTCAATAACCCGCTGAAAACCCAACCTTTGGACACAAGTACTCCCTTTGTGAATGGCATGAGAACATAGAGAAACACAGAACTTTATACAGAGTGCCTAAGATTGTGGTGTTTCTTTGTCATCGTGCAGAGGAAATTCTTTGGGACTATTTTAAGAACAATATTCAAGATGTTTGTTTCATTTTAATAAGGAGAGGGAGAAATATATCTGTGCTAAACTCTGTCTTAGTCCTCAGAATATAAACCAAGTTTACCTAAGTTTAAGTCTGAAAGAACTGGTGCTTTTATTGAAATGCTTGTTGTGTGGGTAGCCGCCCTGCCGTTCTGTCTGTGCAGGAAAGAGGGGCTGTGGAATTGATGTAACATCCAAAGTAGCCCAGCAAGGATCTGGTAAACGCAGAAAGGAAAATGCAGAGGGAATAGATGGGGTGTAGCTACGTAACTTTGTGTATCCTACATTCAAAATCCTGTTCTGAGTCTTATTCAGAGTCAAGTATTACAGACAATCAGCTGCTGGGATAACCAGTACCTCTCCCTCTTGCTTCCCTTCTAGAAGGAGAAAATATGGATCATGGTGGCAACTGGTTATGGGAGCTCTAGGGTCATCTAACCTCTGTTCTGTGAAAGGGAGTGTTGACCTTACACCCCGTGTGGCTGCCTTCACATGCCCATTTGGCTGCCTTTTAGGGCAGCTGTTAGCATTGCAAGGTTTCTTCCTTCCCACTTTGACAAGCCAGGGCTGGGTGATCTTTCACATTTTCCTGTGAGGGTGGTGAGGCACTGGAACAGGTTGCCCAGAGAAGCTGTGGCTGCCCCATCCCTGGAGGGGTTCAAGGCCAGGCTGGATGGGGCTTGGAGCAACCTGGTCTGGTGGGAGGTGTCCCTGCCCAGGGCAGGGGGTTGGAACTGGATGGTCTTTAAGGTCCCTTCCAATCCAAACCATTCTATGATCTTCGTGTTGGCCTGAGTGCACTATTATATACAAGTTATGATTACAAAAAGAATTTGGAGGACTTAAATGGGAAGCAGATATAAAAAATGAGATATATTTTCATTAAAATATAAGTGTTTCAATTTCTGTAAACTGCCTCCAACTATTAACAAAATATTATGTGGCTTAAAAGACTAGAATAATGGCGAAAATACTATTTCTTCATAACACAAGAAGTGGTGAAGTGCACTGCAGTTCAGTTATGTTTGCATTAGGAGGGTACGTTCCAGAGAAGTGAGTTTGGAGAGTGATCTGCTCACTGCTGAGAGCTGGTGTCTTTGCAGCATAGATTTCAGTGGGGTTGCTTCAGATTGGCACCAGCAGACTGAATGTCCATTTGGGTTTGGGGTGTGGGAGTTGAGCTTCTGGAGTATTTCTTCCAGTTTCATCCGAAATGTATCCAGATTGTGGGCTCCAAGATTCCTCTGTGATTTGAGCCAAAGTGCAGTAAGTAATCCCTGAATTAAAGCACTGATGTGGGTGCATCCTTTGCCTCCGTTACCCCCAGTAACTATTCAGCCCAACATTAAAAAAATGCTTATGTGTTATTAAAGCCTGTTTAGGCATCTCCCAGCTGGCTTGGATTGCTCTGATTTGGGTACCAAAGCAGAGAATCTTGCTTAACCAAGCACACCAGAATCCTTTGCACTGAGGGAATCTGGCTCTACTGAAGTCAGTACCACTGTGGCTTTAAAGCTGTTGCTGCCCACAGAAGTGTCAGAGTACTGAGATAAAATCATAGAAGGGGTAGAGCTGGAATGGACCTTAAAGATCATCTGTCACTGTGGCTTTAAAGCTGTTGCTACCCATAGAAATGTCAGAGTACTGAGATAGAATCCTAGAAGAGTTAGAGTTGGAATGGACCTTAAAGATCATCTGGTTCCATTAATGGGGAATTAGTGACTAAAAGCAGAACTGGAGATGTCTTCTCTCTGAGACTGTTGCTGGAACCAGCTGTAGAATAAAATTCATACCTTGCACTAGATGAAATGAAAGCTCCCAGGGAGCCTAGAGACTAGCTGTGAGATGAGCTCTCCAGGGAGCAAATAATCACCTCATTGACAGTACTGAGATGCATTAATATGCACCAAAAATGATGCTAGCAGTTTCTGGAGAGCAAATTAGGGTATTTCTTTCTCTCACATCCTGCAGGAGTCTCTTCATTGAGTGGACCTTATTAAGCTGAGACATACCTCTTTGAACTGGACTTACTGTAACATCCACTCTGGACATATTTCAATTTCTCATAGGGAATATAAAAAATAGAATTGCTTTTTTTTTTCTTTGGGATGTGCTTTTTACTATTATTGAGTAAAACTAAAATGAGGTACTCTACTTTGGACAAATCTAAAAATCAATATTTCTTCTAGCCTTACTGCATCCTAGGGGGACAGACTGTAGGGATAGGCTGCTTAGCTTTAACTAGCTGGTAGGCTTTAAAGGAAATGGCTTATCATAAAGGTAGATGTTTATATATAAAAATAAACTTCTCATTGTTTTTTTGGAAGGGTTTTGATCACCTTTGCTTTTTTTAATAGGAGGAAACATTCATCTTCTCTGGGAAACCATGCATTTTCTGGGTGTTGCACTCAACAAGGTGGCTACTATTTTTTAGGGGTATATTTTAAAGACAGCTTCAAGGCAAAATGCACAGAGACATGCTGTGCTACAGTGGTGTGGTTTGGTCCTCACATGGCCTGAGCTTTGATTTACTGACACTTCCTTCCTGTCAATCACTTTTACATCACTGGTGTGGTGTTCCTTACTGTTCTTTTTGTTTCTTGACCTGACTTTATGATGTGATGAAACCAAATGGAGGACCTGGAAGAGGTGCGTTGCTGTAGATGTTGACAAAGCAGCCAACCACAGATTGGGTCCAATACTATGCACAATTTGGACGTGGTCATGAGTGGTTACAGCCTATCTAGGAAAATTAGGAAATGAAGAGATGGTCTCTGTTGCTGTGATAGAGACCTCTCCCATGAAACTGGAAATGTGTTGGTCAGGACCTTCTCAGGAGTGATGCTGGGGATATTGTGCAGGCTGCCTCACCAAGGCGAGGTGAGGATTTCTAAAAACCACCAGCAGGAGATGGCTGCTTGTGCGTCCTCATCTTTGTGTGGGATCTTAACCATCCAGGCATTTCCTGGAAGGGCAGCAATGTGACAGCAATCCAAGAAGCTACAACATTGCACGTTGGCTACTTCCCAGTGCAAATACTGGAGGAGTCAAACAGCATAATGGTGTACACGACCTGCTGTTTGCAGGTGATGAGGTCAGGGTCTGAAGAAAAGCTGGAAAGACAGGCAGCAGAGTCAGGACTCTGGCCTTCAGGAAAGCACATTTAAATCTGTTAAGCAATTTCTTTGCCCAAATTTCAATTTGTTAGGCAGAATTCCCTCTGGAAGCTACCATGAGAGGAAAAACAGTAGATAAGCAAAACGGTTGTTATATAAAGAAAACATACTGAGAGTTCAGAAATGAACTCTTCCGTTTGTGCAGGAAGATGAGAAATTTTGGCAGAAGAGGCGCTTGGCTAGGCAGGGTGCTTCTGGATGAACTGCAACACAAGAACACACAAGAAGTGGAAGCTAGGCAACAAAGGAGGAATACAAACAGAATTGCTCGAGCATTTGGAGCAAAGTCAGAAAGACCAAAGCTCAGCTGCAGATAAAAGAACTGAGGAACATAAGGGGTAATGAGAGAATATGCTAGAATCAGTGGGATATTCAGGGAAAATGTGGGTCCACTGATGACTCTAGGAGAAACAGATGGTACAGAAAAGGCTGAATGACTCTATGCCTTTTTTTTTCCCCTCCGTCATCACAAGTGAAATTTTCTGTACCAGCACAGCTGGGGGCAAGGAGGGACAACAGGGGAACAACAGGTTAGGAACTGCTTAGAGAAACTGAATGTATTCAAAGCCTTGGACCAGATTAGATTCCCCTGAGGGTGCTGAAAGAGTTGACTGAGGTGATGCTGTTAAAGAAAGTGGCCGAATTTAGGTCTGGTAATGATTTTTCTGGCTGTAATGGTGTTGCTGGGAATGCTCAGATTGACATTTAGAGCCAAGGACAAGGCTAATAGTCCACACCAGAATAAATAACCAATGACCAAGTACTAGGCAAACTGTATAACTTAGGTGAGGGGTTTCCAGAGAAGAAATAAATGCATATTGCAGAATGCAAAAAGGAACTGCATTCTGAGAAACCGTATGTACTGCCAGAAAAAAAGGTTTTGTTTGTGCCTAGTCCATTAAATTTAAAGGAAGCGCTTTGTGCTGAGTACTCTCATGAGGTCCACAGCTGGAAACTCTCTCATTAACTATCTCTCCATGAACAAAACGTTAGGAATTTCTGTTTTGGCCTTTCTGTAGGCCAATGAAAACATTTGATGCCCTAACTAACTCCTCATAAGAGATTATTCTTTTCCTTGTAAGGGAAATAGAATTATTCTTTATAACAGAAAGTAGAAGCGTTTTTCTTCCTGAAATCACCACTGAATCTTGGTCTAGAGACCTGTGCAGTCAGGGCTTGATCCAGAAGTACTTTTGACTCCTGTTTCCACACTGGTGTCTTTGAGTTATGCTTGAAAATGTAGACTATGGTGCTAATGCACCCATCAGCTTCAATGGTGCAGGGTCACATCTTGTTCATTTTACGGATAATCTGATTCCATCTGACGTACATCTTGTCAGGAGTCCCGAAATACCTCCAAAGATGTGTTCATGAAATCTAAGTGAATGACCTACGATCAGCTGTTTGGTTTAACCACGTCTTCTCACCCTTTCGTAGCTGTTGATCCAAGTTAGCACTAATGGATTTTGATTGTTTAAACACGTGGGAATTTCTTGTGTTTGGACTGGAACAAGACCATTTGTGCCCGAAGAAAGATATCAGCTATTCACTATTCATTGAATCAGTCAGAGGATATAAGAAACAAACCAAAGTGAGGTACTTGACCAGTCACACACTGCAGATAGGGTGAAATTGGATTTCCTTGATTGCAGAAGAGATTGTGTAACTAGAATTATTAGAAACACCATAAGAGTACTTGCCAAAAAGGCCACATTTGTTGACTTTGTCTGTTAGGCTCAATTTGCTGAATTTTGGTTGGGGAGGAAAATTAATATATTGTCATCGAAGTAGTAGCCATGGTGCTATTTCCTTCTATCTCAATAATAAAGAATATATAAATTTGCTTTTAGGATTACAGAGCATGTTCCATATCAGATAATAATTTTACTGTAGGTGAAACATGGATGTCAAACTTCTTGAGCAAGTTTCTGAAACAAACCTCTCTATTTTTCCCATTTTTCTAAGTGTTTTTCTAGAAGTAGATCCATGTTGATCTTGAACATGGTATTGCCTGTACTGTTTTCCCTGATTTGTACTGGGAGGAATGAAGGGAGGTTTATTAGAGAGTAGGAGGTACAGTAGGACTTAGCAGTCATTTTTTACCTAAATTCCCACAGGGGTCACCGATTAGATGGGTGTCATACTAGACTCAGGGAAAGTCCAGTTCAAAAATACAGTTAGAGGAGTTTACATCTGTGTTATGACCCCCCTGAAGGTGGAATACAAATTCTCATTGTCTCTCTTCTAAGATGGTTCTGTGACCATCGGGCAACCCCCACACTGCTCTCGTGGTTCTGTTGGTTCCTCTGCTGTTGCAGCTCCTCAATGAACCCAAGTAGGCACTGACCCATCTAGCAAGCAGCCCAGAATGTGTGTATTTAAATGTCCCCCTTCCTGGTTCAAACTTACTGAACCATGGTCCAGTAAAGAAGAAAAGAGACTATGGGAATGGGAGGCTAGTGGTCTGGGAGAGGGAACTTCAAGCTTAATTTTAACATCCAGCTATGGTCCCTCTGGATCTCATCTGTCTCTGTTTTGAGCATTCAAAGTGCTCAGCAGCACTTCGAATATAATACAGTATCAAGCAAATATTTCTAATTAATCTGTATCTCAGAAATAGTTGTAACATTCCAAAAAAAAACCCAAGCAAGTGACTGATCCTAAACAGATTAATGGAGCATCTTGAAGAACTGTTGGCATCTGTGCAGGTATTTTGTGCAGCTTGCAGGACCTTTCAACTGTTCCATGAAATATGTGTAGGTCCTCTACTGCGCTGCTTTTAAGGACAGTCATTATTTCATTTTGTGAGCCGCTCAGCATGTTGATAGCTTTTAATTATAGTTTCTTTTATTAAATTTGTGACAATTACAATTAATGGCTTACTAACTCTTGGCATAGAATATACGTTATGCTTTTAGAATTTCTTTTTTTTTCTTTCCTTGCCTTCCTAAAGGACCAACGTCACGGCTTCTTAGTGATGCAAAACCCTCCCTGAGCTTTACTCATATAAATAGAGCATTAGGTAGGTAATCTGTACTAGGGTCAAGCAACAGATTTATTAACTTGCATATGTCTGACTGAGAAAAATGACTGTAGAAATATGATCACTTAGCTTATTTATTTTGGGGCACTAATGGTATGTTTTAACTTCAAGTATCAAGGACAGCATCAGCATGTGCAGTAGATTTTTCCGTGCCACTTACTTCTTTTGTGCCATTGCTCCTTTTTTTTTTTTTATAGTAAGGTAATCTTGGTTTTTTTTGGACAAAGCATGAAATGAAGTCACAGCATCTCAGTTGCCTGGGACATAAATTAAATAGAAGGATCCGGCTGATCACATACACATCTACACAATTAGGGTTTTATACAGACACGTCTCTGTTTAGTGTCTAAGTTTTTACTGAACATCATGTAAGACAGATTTTTCTGTATGACTAGCAGCAGGCAGAGAGCTCTGTGAAGGTGAAAAGGGGGACGCTATTGAGTGCTATTGAAGAGTCAAAAAAATAGTTAAAATGAGGAGGGAGTGAATGAATGAGTGGGAAATAGAGATGGGCAAAAAGTGAGAAAGAAGAAACAAAGGAGACAACAGACAATGAAAAGAAAATCACTTCAGGAACACAGATACTGCTTCTGAGTTGAAAATTCATCAGGAAAAAAAGGTATTGTAATAGTAGAAAATAGATGGAAAGGAAAAGAGCATGAAAAGAGAACAAGGGAGATACTTTTTTTTCTCAGCTGGCTGGTGTTCCCTAGAATATGTTATTGTTCTCTGTATTGGCTTGAATGATTTGGCCCATTTTGTTTATTGTTTCCCCTTCCCTGTGTAATGACTCCTAAGTGAGCAGAACCTGTTGAAATGGAGGTGATGAGCAACCCTGAGAGATAACAACTGCCATGGGTCCTGCATGTACCACACTCACAGAATACTGGAGGGGAGGCTGGACTCCTCTGAAATAACCTCCCATAGAATCACAGAATGGTTTGGGGTGGAAGGGACCTTAAAGACCATCCAGTTCCACCCCCTGCCATGGGCAGGGACACCTCCCACCAGACCAGGTTGCTCCAAGCCCCATCCAGCCTGGCCTTGAACCCCTCCAGGGATGGGGCAGCCACAGCTTCTCTGGGCAACCTCTTCCAGTGTCTCACCACCCTCACAGGAAAGAATTTCTTCCTGAGATCTCACCTAAATCTCCCCTCTTTCAGTTTAAAACCCTTACCCCTTGTCCTATGGCTCCACTCCCTTGGCACTCCCTGTCACCTGGTGTTGGTGCACAGTTGTTTATCAAAGATCTGAGCCCAGCAAGGTTCAGTATCACTGCCCTGCAGCTGGTCCCAGCCATAGGGTCACCATCTTCCTCCTCTTCATTAATTAGGAGACAACCATGATATGCAGGGTCCCATGTCTGAGCTGTTGTCCTCGATATCGTGCCAATTAGATGACACCAGTTCTGGGTTTTAGGATGATGCAGCATCAAGCAGAGGAGCTGGGGGTGGTTTGAAGAGAGGCACACAGATGGGAGGCTGCAGAGAACTGGCACACGGGCTGGTCTAAAGAGTTCCACGCGTGTAGGACTGCCAGGTGATGAGAGAGAGATTGAAACACTGCATATCACAGAATCACAGAATCTTAGTGGTTGGAAGGGACCTCTGAGATCATCGAGTCCAACCACAAAAAAAAAAAAAAACCAAAAAAA
>NW_015090891.1:305530-313330 GCF_001431845.1 Calidris pugnax
GGACACCTCCCACCAGACCAGGTTGCTCCAAGCCCCATCCAGCCTGGCCTTGAACCCCTCCAGGGATGGGGCAGCCACAGCTTCTCTGGGCAACCTCTTCCAGTGTCTCACCACCCTCACAGGAAAGAATTTCTTCCTGAGATCTCACCTAAATCTCCCCTCTTTCAGTTTAAAACCCTTACCCCTTGTCCTATGGCTCCACTCCCTTGGCACTCCCAGTCACCTGGTGTTGGTGCACAGTTGTTTATCAAAGATCTGAGCCCAGCAAGGTTCAGTATCACTGCCCTGCAGCTGGTCCCAGCCATAGGGTCACCATCTTCCTCCTCTTCATTAATTAGGAAACAACCATGATATGCGGGGTCCCATGTCTGAGCTGTTGTCCTCGGTATCGTGCCAATTAGATGACACCAGTTCTGGGTATTAGGATGATGCAGCATCAAGCAGAGGAGCTGGGGGTGGTTTGAAGGCACACAGATGGGAGGCTGCAGAGAACTGGCACATGGGCTGGTCTAAAGAGTTCCACGTGTGTAGGACTGCCAGGTGATGAGAGAGAGATTGAAACACTGCATATCACAGAATCACAGAATCTTAGTGGTTGGAAGGGACCTCTGAGATCATCGAGTCCAACCACAAAAAAAAAAAAAAAAAAAAACACCGCACCCACCAACTAAACTCCACACTCAACACCTCGCCATAAACCAATAACCTTGGGCACTAGAGCATGCCCTGAAGAGCCATGTCTATACGTTTCTTAAATACCTCCAGGGATGGTGACTCCACCACCTCCCTGGGCAGGCTCTTCCAGTGCCTGACCACTCTTTCAGTAAAGTAATTCTTTCTAATATCTAATCTAAATCTCCCTTGCCCCAACTTCAGACCATTTCCTCTGGTCTTGTCGTTCGTCCTTTGGCAGAAGAGGCCAACACCTGCCTCTCTACAGCCTCCTTTCAGGTAGTTGTAGAGGGCAATGAGGTCTCCCCTCAGCCTCCTCTTCTCCAAACTAAACACGCCCAGTTCCCTCAGCCTCTCCTCATAGGACTTGTTCTCCAGGCCCCTCACCAGCTTGGTGGCTCTCCTCTGGACACGCTCCAGCACTTCAATGTCTTTCCTGTAGTGAGGGGCATATCCCATGAAAGAGAAGTCATTTAAGTAGTGTTTCATTGTCTCACCTACCACACTTCCAGGTCCTTAATTCACTGATGGTTTCTCTCCTCTCTCAACCTGGTGCCATCACGACCGCTTCGCCCGGCCTAGTGCCCCACATGTCCCATGGGGAGGACAGCCAAGGGGCCCACGTCCCATGCCACCTGCTCCTTACCAGACCCTGAATATTCAGAACATTTCGGCTCCTGCAGCAAATTTACGACTGTGTTTTCTAATTGTCTGGTTACAGCGGGGACGGTGCGACGTGTCAAAAGATGAAAACGTTAACGGTGCGTCGTACCCTGTAAGTAGTTCCCTTTTTTTTTGCAAAGGACAAAGTTACGGGCTGATAAACTGAAGGTTTAGGATTAAATCAGTCATTTCTAAAGAGGCGACTTCAGAGGAAATGCAACTTCTTGGCTAATTCTCTCTTGCTGATCCTGCTCTAACTCGTAATGAAAGGATTAGATGACAAGTGTCGCCGGCGTTGTTTCTGATGCTGAGAGATTGCTAATAGCGTGAGAGAAGTCTGGGCTGTGAATATCACCCTCCATAGCATGGATTGAACGGGGAACCTGCTTTTTTTGTGTCCTGACAACATAATTACAAATGCTTCCTGCTCCTTATACGTGTCAGCTCTTTGCTTCTGCTGCTGGTTTATTAGGTAGCGCGGTGTGCTGCACACATCTGTCATGGGCCTTTTCCACCAAAAAAAGTCTGAGACTGAATGATTCAAAGTCATGTAAAATCGGCGTGTTTTCTCCCCCGGGGGGTGTCGCCAGGCTTTGGGTGAAGCTCAAAAAAGAAAAATAAAAAAAAAATAGGGATTAACTCTTCTTAAATGAGCTAGAAAAAGAATTATTTGAAATAAAAGTGCAGCTGTGGGTAGCAGGATACTTATTTTCTATTTCAGCCTCTACCATGAGAACTCTTCCTGCCTCAGTTTATCCAGTTCTGTTTGACAAGTGCCTCGTTGTGTAGCTAGTGCAATTTAATGGCTGGGGAGACTGTCATAGAACCTTGATGAAAGATGCAGTACAACCCTAAAGTATTATTATTATTTTATTTTTCTTCACAGATTTATGAATTTTATTTTAAGAGTTATATTTGTTCTGTTCAGTAGAAATAAGAAATCATTCACAACTAGTAACAGCTTTTACATGAAGTCTTGCTAGCTTGCTATTTTGTTTAAAAAATAAGTTTGGGTCTTTTTTTCTAGCTTTATCATTCATTTAATATGATCCATTCTAGTCTCTGCACTTGAGTTTCCTGCATGATTAATTCTATAATATTAAAAATGTGATGAAATGCAAACTTTATAAAATTGACGGATAATTATGTTTCTTATGTTAGTCAGCGAAATGAATGATGAAAAAAACCACCGTGGCCTGATCAAAACCATTAAATAAATTAAAATGAGGCCTTCAGAATCAGGTTAGAAGAATTATATTGAAAATAATTGTTATCTTGCTTTATAAGCTTTCTGGTGTGTCCTATCTCTTGCAGGGCTTTTCTCTTGAAGAATGTTAAGCATATATTTGTAGTTAATTTGCTGATACTATGCGCATGAGTTATTACTTTTTCTTAACTTCAAATTGTGCAGTTCATTCTTTTCATTCCTAAAAGGATAAAAAGCTGGGATTTTCCAAAGGAGCTTAGAGAATTTAGGGCTAAATTTTTAAAAGGTGCCTGAAGATTCAGATAGATGCCAAAGGGGATTTTTCAGAAGCATTCAGCTTTGTATTAGGAGAAATAGAGGTGGGTATTGAAATTCTTGAAAATCATACTGGGTTTGGAGGAGTAGCCTTTAAGATGGCACAGGTATTAAAATTGTCTTCTGTGGCTATGTCTATTACAGTAAGTAGTGCAACACAGCAGGAGCAGATTTGTAGAGCAAAGCCATGCTGAGCAGCTGACATTCACATTATTTAGTTTTGGGGAGTTTGTCTTCAGATGAGCCCTGGTCCTGTCCCATAGACTAAATTCACATTAGCAGCTGGAGCCCACTAGGTGTGTCACAGGATCCTAGAAGTATTGCTTGGAAATAAGTCCTCTACTCCGTTCTTCAGCTCAGGACTATTGTCAGCAGGTTCAGCAATAGGGTTTTTAAGCCAAATATCCAAACTTGGAACTTCCATCCAATGGAAGCTCCACAGCCACTCTAGGGAGAGAATGCTTTCCCAGTGAAAAGTGCTTTAGGAGTCCAGTCTGAGCTGTCCAAGCTGCAGCTTCTGGACATTGCATCTCGGGTTATTGTTCTACCAAGAAAACTTTGGCTCTATGTCTTGCTTCTTCTCTGAGCTGTGAGCATTAGTATGGAAGCACATGAGGCAGGAACGCGCTGCTTTCCCAGTGAAAAGTGCTTTAGGAGTCCAGTCTGAGCTGTCCAAGCTGCAGCTTCTGGACATTGCATCTCGGGTTATTGTTCTACCAAGAAAACTTTGGCTCTATGTCTTGCTTCTTCTCTGAGCTGTGAGCATTAGTATGGAAGCACATGAGGCAGGAACGTGCCTTTGCAGCCTTCTCCTGTGCAGAATTTCTCCTTATACACCACTTTCTAACTTAGCTCTGGATGTAGACCCCCAGGTTCAAAGCTCTTTCTGAGCTGTGAGCATTAGTATGGAAGCACATGAGGCAGGAACGTGCCTTTGCAGCCTTCTCCTGTGCAGAATTTCTCCTTATACACCACTTTCTAACTTAGCTCTGGATGTAGACCCCCAGGTTCAAAGCTCTTCTCATTAGGTCACCATGTCTGTCCCCTAGTGACCTCTGAAGAAAGCAAAAAAAAAGCCTTACTGGTGACTCAGGTTCACATCCAGCTGTTCTGCCACGTGTCTCTATTCCTCTCTGACTCTTTCCTCTTGACGAGAAGGATGGAAGAGAACCTGGCTTTGATTTCCACCTGCATTTCCTTAGCACCAATATCAGTAGGATAATAGTAGTAGGATAGTAGACTCCCCTTGATGAGCCTCACGAAGATTTCCCATAAAGCATTCCCCTTGTGTTGTCCGTGAGCTCCTGGCATTTTGATTGCCCTGAAGCAATACAGATGAATCCTGCTAGAAATCTTACTGAGAGAAAGTTCTGGATGCATAATGTTAATTGAAAAAAACAAATGAAAATACTCAAAATGGCCATTCTACATAGATGTTATTAAACTCTGATATATTCTTGGGCATAGCTTTTGCCTTGATCCTCCTGTAGTTAGGAGCAGAGAGTTCAGTGGATGTGTCTAAATTGCCCGCACAATTGTGGCCCCTTGATTGCCCATCAAAACCACGCTCTGCCTTTATTGCCCAACATCTTTCAAAAGCGTTCCCTCTTCAGTCAATCTAGATAGACCCCTGTCAGATCTCCTGCAGAAGATCTCTCTCTCTTCTACAGGAGTGGGCTGGAAGCTCCAGTCACTTTCCAGCTTCACTCTTCAGATTTTGACTATTGGTATAGAACTGTAAAGAAAAGCACAAAATACAGTTGTTCCCGGTAATCTGGAGACCCAGACTGACATTTATTATGACATTAGTCCAGACACATCACTCCACTCTACTCCTACCCCATATAGGGGAAGTAAAACCATAATATATAATTAATGACTCTGTCCATATGGGGATGCTATAGCTGTTTCATGCTGTTACAGATACCTTAACTGTCAGTTTTGTCGTGCAAAGTGTAGCAAGTCAATTAAGAATCACCTGAAGTTCTGACTTTATTATGGATGTTGGATTCTGGGTACTCAATCTGGTTTTGGTGGACTATGATAAGACCTCATTTTCCAGGCTGTCGGGTAACTCCTTGGGTACATTACTCTCCATATACTACTACGAAGAAAAAGTTGCCCCTTCCATGGGTTAGTTGCCTTTTTGCAAGTTTCTCTCTGAGTTTGGCCCACAAAATCTTGTTGGAGTGTTCATTGCCTCAAAGATATATATCAGGGTAGAAAAAAAGTGCTTTTGCCTTCTGGAAGCTTTGCTGTTTTTTCCCCATCAAGCTTTACTTTTGTTTTTATATGGTTTTGTCCTTAATTAGGCTCTTAATTACTTTCCCTGAAACCACAGTAAGTCTCATTGCTTTGTAATTCCCCTGATCTCCTGTGACTTCTTATTTTAAATATAGATGGTGTTTTATGTGAACAGATTGTTATCCTCAAAAATAATTGCTGTTGTAAAGCCTGCATTTTGCATCCTTGTCTGTATCAACACTGCTTCAAACTTTATTTCATTCAAAGTTTTCAAGCCAATCCAGGTCCCGTACCCTGGAGAATCTCAAACATATTGACTGTTTTTCTGGTTTTGTGCTACATTCTTCAGAGTTGTTCTGTGCTTATTGAAAAAAAAAAAAAAGAGGAAGAAAAAAGAAGATATTTCCTTCTTCTGTTAGCACTGCTCCATCTATGGTCAGTGATGGTGGAAAGGAAACAATGAGTTGTGAATAAACTGTGAAAGCAGTTCCAAGAAGAAAGGGAGGAGAAATAGGCAGGGGGGGGTCAGCAACATCGACCAGCATGGGGAATGCAGAGCCTCTGGTATGTCTTTTCAGAAGATGGCAGGACCTTCAAGGGTGTGTGGCAGGAGATTGTCCACTGCTCTAAAGGTATCTATCTGGTCAAGGACCTTTACAAGGCTGCAACAAGGGTATCTGGTCAAGGACCTTTACAAGGCTGCAAGTGATAATGAGAAAAGGAGGAAGCTGTAAACAAGAACATGGAGGGACACAAACCTGAGACAAATGATAAGGGAGGCAGTGATGGGAACAAAAGCTGGTCAGTCACACTAATTGATGAGGGCCTGTGGGAGTGTGAGAATGTTTGCTCCAGTGAGGTTGTCTGGGGACCTGACCAGGGACCCTGTCCATTGAGACAAATGATAAGGGAGGCAGTGATGGGAACAAAAGCTGGTCAGTCACACTAATTGATGAGGGCCTGTGGGAGTGTGAGAATGTTTGCTCCAGTGAGGTTGTCTGGGGACCTGACCAGGGACCCTGTCCATTGGGAATCCAAAGGAAAAGGGGGAAGCCAGAAACCAAAATACACCAGGACACAGACCTGACAAAGCAAACAAAGAGACAACGACAAGGAAAAAACCTCGTCACTCACACTAATTGGGCAATCAAGAAATCACAGGTTCTACTTCCAGGAAGATCAGCTTGGACTTTGCAATTGCTAAAATTGTGAAAATCCAGAAATGGATGGAGCTGGACAAACCCATGGGGGACAGGCAGGAGAAGAGGGAGAGCAAGGAGGAACAAAGAGGTGGGTTTGACAGAAAAGGGTATAGAGGAGACTGGTCACTTGTAAAATGGGTTGTCTGGCCAGAGGGTCTGTGCTGGTACGGCCAGGGTTGGTGCAATGTGGTGAAAAAGGTTGAGAAGATGCAGGAACATGGACTAGGGAGGTGAGAAGGGAGAAATATGCTTTTTTCTTTCTTTTTTATGATGCAGAGTGGGTAACTGGAGGATGTAAAGGATAATGCCTCTGGGTAACAGTCTGTGTGAAAGGCTGGGGGACCTGGGGGCAATCAGCTGAGTATGGAAAGTGCTCAAAGGCTGACAACTGCCTGAAATAGCTCCAAAGAAAAGGCACATCTGAAGCCATTGTATGTGTGTTCTTAGGACGTTTTTTTAGGTGCTTTTCAAGTCTTACCCTTACGAACAAATAGTTTGCAGCACATCATTGTAAATGTTTAATGCACATGGTTTCCAGATAGAATGTCAAAATAGGAGGTTTGGAGATTCAAAGGCAAAGCAGTGATCCTGTCTCTTATCCTGATGGTTGGAAACTGATCCATTACTGGGACAATGAAAAAATGCCATATCATGTGAGTGCACAGCCAGGTTCTCTACCTGTGCAAGTTATCCACCAATTTTGGTGATGTCTTGGCAGCTGATGCCTGTTGATGACCCAGAGAGATCTCTTTTTATGTGTTGGTATGAACTTTCTGTGCTGTGAGTGAAGGTAGGCTTATAGTTCCCTGGTTTTTATAGCCTCTGATTTTTGCTCTGCATTTCCCTTTTGAACCATTGCTTATTTAATGTGTGAACTTGTTAGAGTTGGTTTCTTTAAGAACAAACAATGCAAGTGTGATCAAAGAGTTTATAGATCATTCTGGTTATCAATATGATACAAAATGAATAATTTCTAACAATTTCCACAGTGAGGCATTGGAAATGCCACTATACAATGGCATCTGGTTTGGGAAACTTCAGATAAAATTGGAATGAGGTTTAGTGTTGAAGAAAGTGCTGGAAGCTCTCCTGTTTTATTTCATTTTCCTATAATTTTATACAATAACATGTCTAATCTTTTTATAAATATCTTTAGTGCACACAAATCCCATATATTTCCTGGTAACTGAAATAAGGCTAGAAATTTTTTCGAAGTCCTGTTTCAGAGCATGACACTGATTTTATTGGGGATGGTTTTTTTTAAGATTGCTTTTGTGAATTATTGGGCTATAAAGCAGAAGTAAAGCACAATACATCTTCTCCTATTTATGGATTCTACAGAGATGACACTATATGTGTGACCTTGTTCAAATATTCCTATTGTAACAAGAAAAAGTGATCCAAAACACCAGATATACATAAGAAATTGCCCTGGCAGTCATAGCTGGTTCCTTAGTGTTTATTGTTTCTTTATCAGATGAACAGTTTATTCTGGGT
>NW_015090891.1:316201-415308 GCF_001431845.1 Calidris pugnax
ATCAACACTGCTTCAAACTTTATTTCATTCAAAGTTTTCAAGCCAATCCAGGTCCCGTACCCTGGAGAATCTCAAACATATTGACTGTTTTTCTGGTTTTGTGCTACATTCTTCAGAGTTGTTCTGTGCTTATTGAAAAAAAAAAAAAAGAGGAAGAAAAAAGAAGAAGATATTTCCTTCTTCTGTTAGCACTGCTCCATCTATGGTCAGTGATGGTGGAAAGGAAACAATGAGTTGTGAATAAACTGTGAAAGCAGTTCCAAGAAGAAAGGGAGGAGAAATAGGCAGGGGGGGGTCCGCAACATTGACCAGCATGGGGAAGGCAGAGCCTCTGGTATGTCTTTTCACAAGGTTGCAGGACCTTCAAGGGTGTGTGGCAGGAGATTGTCCACTGCTCCAAGGGTATCTGGTCAAGGACCTTTACAAGGCTGCAAGTGATAATGAGAAAAGGAGGAAGCTGTAAACAAGAACATGGAGGGACACAAACCTGAGACAAATGATAAGGGAGGCAGTGATGGGAACAAAAGCTGGTCAGTCACACTAATTGATGAGGGCCTGTGGGAGTGTGAGAATGTTTGCTCCAGTGAGGTTGTCTGGGGACCTGACCAGGGACCCTGTCCATTGGGAATCCAAGGAAAAAGGGGGAAGCCAGAAACCAAAATACACCAGGACACAGACCTGACAAAGCAAACAAAGAGACAACGACAAGGAAAAAACCTCGTCACTCACACTAATTGGGCAATCAAGAAATCACAGGTTCTACTTCCAGGAAGATCAGCTTGGACTTTGCAATTGCTAAAATTGTGAAAATCCAGAAATGGATGGAGCTGGACAAACCCATGGGGGACAGGCAGGAGAAGAGGGAGAGCAAGGAGGAACAAAGAGGTGGGTTTGACAGAAAAGGGTATAGAGGAGACTGGTCACTTGTAAAATGGGTTGTCTGGCCAGAGGGTCTGTGCTGGTACGGCCAGGGTTGGTGCAATGTGGTGAAAAAGGTTGAGAAGATGCAGGAACATGGACTAGGGAGGTGAGAAGGGAGAAATATGCTTTTTTCTTTCTTTTTTATGATGCAGAGTGGGTAACTGGAGGATGTAAAGGATAATGCCTCTGGGTAACAGTCTGTGTGAAAGGCTGGGGGACCTGGGGGCAATCAGCTGAGTATGGAAACTGCTCAAAGGCTGACAACTGCCTGAAATAGCTCCAAAGAAAAGGCACATCTGAAGCCATTGTATGTGTGTTCTTAGGACGTTTTTTTAGGTGCTTTTCAAGTCTTACCCTTACGAACAAATAGTTTGCAGCACATCATTGTAAATGTTTAATGCACATGGTTTCCAGATAGAATGTCAAAATAGGAGGTTTGGAGATTCAAAGGCAAAGCAGTGATCCTGTCTCTTATCCTGATGGTTGGAAACTGATCCATTACTGGGACAATGAAAAAATGCCATATCATGTGAGTGCACAGCCAGGTTCTCTACCTGTGCAAGTTATCCACCAATTTTGGTGATGTCTTGGCAGCTGATGCCTGTTGATGACCCAGAGAGATCTCTTTTTATGTGTTGGTATGAACTTTCTGTGCTGTGAGTGAAGGTAGGCTTATAGTTCCCTGGTTTTTATAGCCTCTGATTTTTGCTCTGCATTTCCCTTTTGAACCATTGCTTATTTAATGTGTGAACTTGTTAGAGTTGGTTTCTTTAAGAACAAACAATGCAAGTGTGATCAAAGAGTTTATAGATCATTCTGGTTATCAATATGATACAAAATGAATAATTTCTAACAATTTCCACAGTGAGGCATTGGAAATGCCACTATACAATGGCATCTGGTTTGGGAAACTTCAGATAAAATTGGAATGAGGTTTAGTGTTGAAGAAAGTGCTGGAAGCTCTCCTGTTTTATTTCATTTTCCTATAATTTTATACAATAACATGTCTAATCTTTTTATAAATATCTTTAGTGCACACAAATCCCATATATTTCCTGGTAACTGAAATAAGGCTAGAAATTTTTTCTAAGTCCTGTTTCAGAGCATGACACTGATTTTATTGGGGATGGTTTTTTTTAAGATTGCTTTTGTGAATTATTGGGCTATAAAGCAGAAGTAAAGCACAATACATCTTCTCCTATTTATGGATTCTACAGAGATGACACTATATGTGTGACCTTGTTCAAATATTCCTATTGTAACAAGAAAAAGTGATCCAAAACACCAGATATACATAAGAAATTGCCCTGGCAGTCATAGCTGGTTCCTTAGTGTTTATTGTTTCTTTATCAGATGAACAGTTTATTCTGGGTTTGAAATCCCCTAGATGGCACTGCAGAATACAGTATTTCAACGTTTTACACAATGCTGTTAAATAGACAATGTTAAATAATTTTTCCCCTTGAAAAATAAACACTAATGAGTTGTTTAACAGAAATGAAATAAAAGGCGAAGATTTTGTTTTAAAGCAGGCAAGATAAGCCGCGTGCTTGGTGTTTTGGCATCTCCTGACATACCAAAAGTGGAATGGTGTGCTAGACGTGTGCCAGATCACATACAACTCTTCCTGCGAGTGTGGTCCAGATGGTAGCTGTCAGTCTCCAATCCAGACTTGGGCCTCCAGGTCTGAATTGGAAAATAAGTGCGTTCAATCCAAAGGGATTAAAAAAAATGGGGAAAGAAAACAACCGCTGTTGTTTCGTACTCGAAACAGACTTGGCAATTGAAAGTTCTCAAAACGTATATTGCAAGGGGTTGTTGTTTGAGACCAGGTAAAGAGGTTTTAACGTTTTAATTGGCGCTTAAATTTCATGCTTTGGTGGCAGGTACCTCACGTGCTGGACCTTGTGGGAATCCTGATAGTTTGCATTACCCCTGAGCATTTCTTTCGCAGTTGGTATGTCATTGTCTGCAGATCACTGCAGTAAATACTGTACTGTACTGCTGAAAGGAGAGAAAAACATTGCCATCTGCAACTACAGCTTGCAAATTACAGCTTGCAATCGTATGCTATTAAATAAAGACACTTTAACAATATTTTGGGTTTTAAATTAGCAATTTACATCACAAGACGCTGAAAATACTAGTCTTTTAATACTGCAATTTTCTTTCCTTTTAACCAGGCATCAATATGTATTGAATAAAAAAAAAAAAAAAAGAAAGTAACACAAACCAATGTTTACTTAAACAATAGCCACCGACAGCAAGAGACACACAGATGGAAATCCAATAGCTTCTATCTCAGTGGGAGGTTTCATTTGAGGACCTTGATGGGGATGTGATTGGACTGCAGCACTCTAATTTACGTCATGGAGAATCTATTATGATGCCTTTTTTACTGCACCGCTGTGCCAAACTGGGTCTCCTATGAGAAGCTGGTCTCAAGCAGGGAACAGGAAGCAAAGACTTTGGTTTGAAGGAGAAGGAAAAAAAAAACAGCAGAGTTTCAGGTACTGAAAATCAGGGCTGACTTGCAATAGCCTGCAGTCCTTTGGATGCAGGTAATGGCAAACCTTTGGGGTTTTTTTTTGAGGAGGCTGGTAAAGGGGAGAGCAGAGAAGCTATAGGGCATATTTGATGTGCGGGGCATATTGCCCTATAGGTTAAGGAAGGAAGAGAATTGCATAATGTCTTGCCAGCAAATGGCCCAGAATGTCCTTTTTTTTTTTTTTTTTTAAGTGTCACTGCTTCGTTTCCAGTGATAGAATGAAAGAGTGGAGAGAAGTTGTCCATTATAATGAGTGCAGCGCTCATTCTTTCACCCGGGGAATCCTAGTGTCAGCAAAATGCATGGAGAAATCCTTGACAGAAAAAAGCCCTAGATGTAATGGAAAGTGCCAGCACAGAATTGTATGATGCAAGCATAATTTTCTGTTAAATTCTACCAGATGGTCCACAAAGGCCTATAAAAGTGCTTTCCCGTTATAAATCTTAGAGAATTTTTCCTCCCAGGGCTAATCTTGTAATCGCTAATCAGCTAAAGCTCCATGTGCTTCCTTTACCTTGGAGTCCACGCAAAGGTGTTTTACTTCTAGTCTGCCTGGCCTTTTGGGGAAAGCAAATCCTTTATTATCGATCAGAAGGTAAATCCATTAAGGGAGGGAGCGTAACATTCCTTGTGAAGCGCAGCCAGAGCCTGCTCGGGCATCTGGAAACACAGGGATTGTGCTAGGAGGTCCTTGACTTCCACCCACGTCTGTGATACTCCTTCACTTGCATATTCATCTTCATTCCTGGTCAGTTTTCATGATATAAATCTGTACAGCCTTTTGGCTAGGAGATAGGAATCACAGAATCACAGAATCTTCTAGGTTGGAAGGGACCTTAAAGATCATCTTGTCCAACCATCAACCTAACTTTGACAAAAATAGGCACCCACACAACAAACAAAAAGCATCACCATCACCAAACCATACCTCCCAGCACTACATCAACCCGTCTTTTGAGCACCTCCAGGGATGGTGCCTCAACCACCTCCCTGGGCAGCCCATTCCAATGTCCAATCACCCTTTCAGTGAAAAAATTTTTCCTAATATCTAGTCTGAACCTCCCCTGGCGCAACTTGAGGCCATTTCCTGTCGTCCTGTCGCCTGTGACTTGAGAGAAGAGACCGACCCCCACCTCTCTACACCCTCCTTTCAGGTAGTTGTAGAGAGCGAGAAGGTCTCCCCCCAGCCTCCTTTTCTCCAGGCTGAACACCCCCAGCTCCCTCAGCCTCTCCTCATAAGACTTGTGCTCCAGACCCCTCACCATCTTTGTTGCCCTTCTCTGGACCCGCTCCAGCACCTCAATGTCTTTTTTATGGTAGGGAGCCCAAAACTGGACACAGTACTCAAGGTGGGACCTCACCAGTGCCTAGTACAGGGGGAAATCTTTGGTTCTCCTCCAGAACAACCCCTTTTTTTCTGACTTCAACCAGGGTCCTGGTGGCTCAGTTCCCCTCGTTTGCAGGCAGGGCACAGTGATGGGAGCACCCAGGGTACCCAAATTCTGGTGTGAATAGAGGGCTGGGGGTGCACATGCACATCTCCCAGTTGGGTAGACATAACCTTCTATTTCCTCCTCTTTTTTTCTCTCTATATCCTAATTATCCCATCCTAGATATCCTAGGATCCCAAAATCCATTTTAAGCCTCTGCCCTAGCCAGCAGCATACTATTTGACCCCTCTGTAGGTACTCTCTACGTGATGGCAGCAGCAGCAGGGAAATCTCTAGTAGAAATTTAATAGCTGCCACTCACAGCCTTACTGTAGCCCCTAATGCTTTTCCTTTATTCTGCAAATTTTTAGGGCCGGGTTTGTATCTCACCATTCATCAATATAAGGTTTAGCATAATCTCAGCTGGGCTGTGTAAAGGCAGCTGTGATACAGATATTTTTCAAATGACATCTTTTATTTTTGAAATTTAAGTTATTAGTTAGGTATTTCTTTCTTAACACTTTTTTTTGTGTGTGTCTGGAAACAAGAACTGTGTCACAACAGGGGGATATAGAGATTTTCACAGAAGGGGAAACAAAGGGAGGAAAAAGTCTTTTAATAAAAATTTAATTTTACTGAAATGTAGCCAGTTGCATTCAGGGCACGCACCAGTCTCAGAATATTGTTTTTCATCAGAAGTTTTATGAAGTGCAGTTCCTTTATTGTATATCATTCTCTCAGTCCGTGCAGAGCAGTTAACAAATTTCAATCATTATTCTTGCAAAATCAGTGCTGCTGTAAGACCTTCTCAGATTCCTACAGTGATTTACTAGCAAAAAGCACTAATGCAATTACTGACTTACTTTTCTAGACTTTTTAGTCTGATTAGTCATCTCTCTGATATCATTTATCACTCTGCATTATTATTTTGCTTGAGAACCGATGCCATGCATTCTGTTGAAGTATCAGATTGGTTTGAATTTAATGTTGTGAGTCCTCTTCAGCTGGTGTCTGTACCCACCTCAACTGGTTTTGCTGCTCCAGAAAGAGCACGCCAGAGAACACTCTTCTTGGCCTTTTATTAGGTGCTATTTATAGTGCCTTTGGTGATAAGGATCAGTGGGTAATGGATGGATTTTCATTTCTATGCTGATTATGGACACTTCATTTTTAAAGGTTTGAAAGGTGTTTGATTTTTTTTTTTTTTTTAACTGACCATATACCCTGTCACTAAGGTGTGTCATTGGACTCGCTCTAATTTCCTATGACGAAATGCACACAAATTCCTATATAACGCATGTGTGGCTTTAAACAATTGAGAAATACCATTAAACTACTGCTAAAGTTTGGAACAAAAATGCAACTGCTTCTACCTTTGTTAACGAATCTCCGTCTCTTCTGAACCACTATTTCCTTATGAAGACTATGTATTTGTTGCTTAAACTGTGGAATAGCTATAATTTTTATATGCGCTTATTAGGGGGCTGTGCCTAATGCTGGAGACTTCATATAGTTCTCAGCTTGAGTTAAATATATCCTTTTCTTTTTCGAGTCCTGGATATTATTTCCTGTTCTATTAGGAATATGAAAATTGTCTGCGGACTGCTGAGAAAAAGGGGAATAAAATGTGAATGTTTACACTTGCACACGTATAATACCTACTACGCGGCTTTTGATATGAATCCCTTGGGCTGGCTGGAGGCCAGTTTATTTCCTAACCCATCATAGAACAGCTGGAGGCCCTGTGTAACTGCAAACTTGCCAAATCCAACGTTTTTTGGCTCATGGGAATTTGGATCAGAGAGGCTGTGGCCGTCCAAGGCTACCTCAGAAGCATAACTTAGACATGGTTCCTGTAATCCTGTCAAAAACAGTCTGCATTATCACAGGCTGAAGGTTGTAGTTCTCATTGACCTGGAGAAAATCTTGATTAAAAGTATTACCTAAAAGATGAACTTAGCTTGGTAGAATTTTCATAGATCTCCAGTTCTGGTTGAGAGGATGAGTGGGAGGAAAAAAAAGAAAAAAAAGACTTTCAAAGAGATTAAAAAGCTCAATAAAAGGGCAGGTACCGTATTCTGGAAGAGGACAGATTTTCATTTTTAGATTATGATGGAGTAAAGATTATGCTCATGCTAAACTTAAAACTAGTGGGCAGAAGACTGGATGTTCTCATCCCTGGTGACTCAGAAGCAGAGCAGGACATGATTCTTCTTTAAAACTTCTCCTGTTTTTAATTAGTTGGAATGTCTCTGTACAGGCAGTAATAAGATGAAGTAATGCCTTGCTCCTCCTGATGTCTGCTGTGTGGAGTCTAGTCCATGCATACTTTCAGAATGTGACCTTTTAAAGTGTATGCTACAGTTTAGAATGTAGTAGAAAAAGGTAATTTCTTGAATAGTTTTTGAAAGGCTTTGGGAATTCAGATTCTTGGCAAACTTCAGTGCATAGATACCAGCGTTATAGACGCTTCAGAAATAATAATAATACATCTAGATTACACAGATATTGGCCCAAAGGACTGAGTGTTATTGCCAAACTCTAAAGTGAGAACAGGGCTGTACAGATTCCCCGTGCAGCTTGTGTTTAATTTTACAGGAGACATTGTTTTAATTTTTCTAATGATCCCCAATATAGAAATTATATTCTAATCGGTGCAGGAGTCCAAGAAATTTTGTGTACATGCCAGCAGAAGGATTGTCTAAATATGAAATAGTTTTACTCAGTAGTATAAATATCTTCTAGTACTTGATTAGAAGATAGTGTTCAAAGGTGTATGCTAAATTTTTACTACAGATTTTTACTATCGATAACCTCTAAGAAACAGGCAGTGGTTCCAACCACCTTTCTTTGCTTGAAGATAATCATCTCATATAAACTTCTGTCCTTACCTGTAATATTCCTCAGAGTTAGGCAGTTGGCTCACTGGGTGCTATTCACAGGTCTTCAACAGTCTCCTATTTTTTTCCACGATGCTACATCCTGCAGGTGAAAATTCATCTGAGTGTAGGAACATTCACGATTTTGGAGCATCTCCAGGGCCCACCAAGCCACAGCTGCAAGGTTGGCAAGCTTCAGCAGCTGCAGGGGGTCCAGGCTCTTCTTGAGCATAGGTAAGTCACCCAGAGTTACTAGAGCTTGTTTTTTTCATTCCTTGGAACAGTGGTCCTCTTTTCTTGGTACACTGATATTGTGGTGGAGTACATGGTCACTTGGGGAGTAGGTCCAGATCCACGGATGGCCTCACTGTTGGTGGGCAAACCCTCTACTTCCCATCTTTCACTGCAGACGATCTGGTGCTAAGGAATATATCCTGATGAATCTGGTTTACGTGTGAGGAAAAAAGTAGAAGATATCTCTATGATAGGAAATACTTATGGGGGGTTAGGGGGGGAAGCTTAAATCTGTCACCTCAAACTGAGAAAATCCATCTTGGATGAAGTAGGCTTGAGATATTGTCCCTGACTGCAGATACGTTTGTGCTTTTTAAACTAGATGGTTGTTGAATGAAGAACAGAAGCGGTATTACTGTTGTCTTCATGACAGGTTGAGCATGTTCCTTCCTCTCCTTTTGACATGGTTGCAAAATGGCCTCAGAAGGGAAAATGCAGTCCTGAGCTGTCAGCCTTGCTCTGTGGGTGAAGGAAGGTGTTTTGCCCCTTCTCTGCGAGGCCACCTAGACCTTCTTTCCATCACCAGGGCTTGCCCACCCCCTTGTACTTAGATGACCACCCCTCTGGGCTACCCACCTCAGCCTCGGTGGCCCAAGCGAGCTGCTACTGAGTTCCTCAAAGTCACAGACTTCACAGACTCCCTTTTCTAGACACCTTCTGCTCCACCAGTTTCAGCAATTTTGATGTAACTTGGGATACCTGAGAGCTGGGAATGTGACACTTGTTTAGTGACTTCAGTAATGCTCCTCCTCTGCTCTGCAGCATCCTGGAGATACCTCTGTTAGTCCAGGGAAGGGGGAAAAATGTACGTGTCTCTTAAGTACATTTATGCTGGTATAAATCTCGCATCTAAGTGCTGGGAGGTATTAACCAAAGATCTCCAACTACCTCAGATATCAAAAGCAACAAAAGTCTGATAACATGATATTCAACATGGCACACTTAGACTAGTTGCAAAGCTCTTTTGGAGCAGACTCGAGCGCTTCTTCAAAGTATCACACAGTGCCACGTAGATCCACTTTTAATGGGAAGTTATATAAAAAAATAATTCCACTCCTGCACATTTCACATTTGGCAATTAGCTTTTCTTTGCTATTACCTGAACTGCTGCTAAGGCAGATGGCACTGTCTAGTTCCTGTCATCAACTGATGAACTTCAGCTGTCTCCAAAAAGATGCTATTTAAAGAGAGCTTCTGCAGGAAGAGAAAATGTGACCCTGTTGTGCCAGTGATAAAAATCAGTGTATTGGTTAATTGTCTGACAGACTAGCAATCACACAATGATGATGGGCACCTGTGCATTACTGGAAGTTAGCTACTGAATATAGCCATTTCTCTTCTCTTCCTAGAGGGAGGAAAATAAATAAGCTGCTATGTGTTTTTGTTCAGAGCTCAAATGGCCTTGTCTATTATCAGGCTTTAATTTAATGGGATTTTGTTCCTCGTTCAGATTGAGTCCCATGCTGATTTTGTGAATAGATATATAGAAAATGTTTTATTCCGTGCTACTTTCAAATCATAAGACCATATAAAAGAATTATTCAGCTACATCTTTGGGACTGACAGAGTCCCAAGGCATGAGAAGCAGAAAGGAAGGTCCTGAATTTTCTCCCTCCCCCGGTTTTGGTGCTAGAATTGGTAGTTCTACTATGGTGGAAAGAGTCTTCTTGAAGGTGAACAGTTTGGCCTTTCTGCCAGAAATAGAATGAGAGGTGATTTGCAAACTGCAGAACATTCATGGGGCCCCTGAGATGACCGATCTCCAGGTGAGTATTTGATTTGTTTGTGCCAGTGAACAATCCTAATCCTATATGCTGAGTTTTACTTCATAAAGGCCTCTTTTACCCATGGAGAACCTTATATATTCAGGGGCAGAAGTACTGCCTACACATCAGTACGCCAGGTGAAAGGGAAATACTCCAAGGTTGTCCCTGTCAGTGCTCAATGAGAGATGAATATAAGATCCCACAGAACAGTTGGCATCATTGAAAGAAATGACTTTTAAGACTGTGTGGTGAAAGTGTGGACACTTACATACCATAGATTGTGTTCTTTAGAGTCAGGAAGTGTTTGCAGACTTGAAAGACATTTCTCATCTGCATTATTATTGTTCGCAGGAGTTACAGAGGTCTCGGCCCCATTGTACTTGGCGTTGAGGGAAAAATAATGAAGACAGACATTTTTCTGAAGGACTTTTATGCCGGAGCTAGAAAATACTTTCTAAGAGGTAGAAAAATGTTGAATGTGTTCATTGTTGAGTATTTTCATGCAACAGAAGTTTTCTCCTCCTGCAGCTTAAAGACTGCAAGAGTGGAGGTCAAACTCCTCTCCTATGTGCTTCCAGAATCTCACAAAACTATTTTTTGTGCAAATATATTACCTTAGATTTATCTTACAAAACGTGAGAGGGCTATACCTTTGGCTAAGATGTTTGGCTGCTAAGCAGTTAACACTGTTTAATAAGGCTCTATAATTTATTATAATATTTAGTATTCTTTCTCTTGAACAGCACAGCTCAGTGATCACTATAAAGTTTGGGTGAAACACGAATATATGGTGTGGGACCGAACCCACCTTTTCCCTTTATCTAAAAAATGTTTTATCACCTCTCCATCATTTTACATTTTGATAGTGGCTTAGGCTTTATGCGGGATGAGACCCACTGGGTATGTCTGTGCTGCTCATAAAGAGATGTCCCTGAAGAGGTTTTTGAAGGCGATGTGCTCTGTGTCCTGCTTGACTGCCATCAAGTTGTATCTCAAACACCGAGGAGTGCAAGCGGCGTGCCTCGAAGCAGACCCACCTGCCTGCCACGCTTCCACCAGCAGGCTGTGCATAAAGGTTCTCTTCCCATTTTGGGCCAAATGTCTGGTTTTGAGGACAATTCTTAGGCAATCCCGGCCCCAAAGAGCAAATCAGATCAGAGGCAGCAGATGATCGTGGTTGTTCAGGAGAACAACAGTTTCATTTTTTTTTCTCAACTTGAATTGTAAAAGTGAACGTGAAGGGAAAATTTCATTCTTATTTCAACTAAGGCCTTTGAAGAAAGATGGCTTCTTAAGAGGCAAATCTTCTTTGCTGAAAGAGTAGATGTGACTTCGTATGTGGAAGCTAAGCTCAACAGCTGGTAGGCAAATTATTCTGAGGCTGCTATGGGACATAATTGCTTGGTAGACTTAGACTAGGGGGGACTCATTCTGACCAGAGAGAAATAAATTTGGGGTGATATTTCACAGAATCACAGAATCACAGAATCGTAGTGGTTGGAAGGGACCTCAGAGATCATCGAGTCCAACCACAAAAAAAAAAAAAACCCCCAAAAAACAAACAAACAAAAAAAACCAAAAAACCCACACCACCCACCACCTAAACACACAACAACAACAACCAAACCAAAACCATCACCCACCCACACAACATCCCACCACAAACCAATAATCTTCGGCACTAGAGCATGCCCTGAAGAGCCATGTCTACACGTTTCTTAAATACCTCCAGGGATGGTGACTCCACCACCTCCCTGGGCAGCCCATTCCAATGCCTGACAACCCTTTCAGTAAAGAAATTTCAAGAGCCAAGTCCACTGGATTTCAAAATTATCATGGTAAATTTCGCCCAAACGAGTACTATCTATCTAGATTCTAATTTGCCTTTCAAAATTTTTCTAGGATTGAAGTTTCAAGAACTAAAATTGATCACTTTGCGGGTTCTTCTTGCCTGGGCTTCAGACCACAAGCTCAAACTTCCAAACTGCCTAAAATCTCCTCTTTTCCATCAGCAGAGACCGAAGAACCTTTTTTCTGGGGCTACAGGCAGTTTATGTCAGAAAAAAAAAACAAATATGGTAAATGTGATTCTAGAGATAGCCATGACGCTACCTCAAACCAGAATGGGTTATAGTGGAAAATAATGAGCTGTCTGAAAACTGTCAGCTTTTTTTTTGGTCTGTGTCAAATATTTTTGATTATTGATTTTATCTTCACTGGGACCTAAGCAATTTGCGTGGATATCTTGCCCTTGATTTTTGATGGATCCTTGATAAAGCGTTCATTTCTCATTGCCTCAAGTCTTCAATGGGAAAAATTATAGTTACTTACAGGAATATTGTAAAGATAAATGGTATTGATCATATGAGGCAGTGCTGAGGAGGGTTGGACCGTTAGTTGGACAACAAAGTATGAATTTGGTTAGAAACGCTATTTATGAGAGTCCCTTCATTCAATGGAGTAGAAAAAATAGGTTAAAGTTTTTTGCAGATTCTGTAAAAGAAAACACAAAGTGCAGTACTCAAACAAAATGGAAAGGTGCTCAGCTTAGAGAAGTGTTTGCTATAAGTAGCTTTTCAAAATTAATGAGAAATATCCATGTAAGGGGGATTTTAATAAGCATTCTCTTGCTGAGTTCTCCATTTTTGATTAATTTAAAATAAGTCATCCAGGTTTAATGTATCAAAAGGCAGCTACATTCCAATTTTAGCTGTTGGATTTTTGCATGGAATCACGATTTTTACTTAAATACGTGCATTTGAATCTCAAGGACATAATAGTTCTACTGTAAGAGTCTGTTTACATTTTCTGTGCTATTTTTTTTCTAATTCACAAAGCTTTGTGGTTTGATTGCATCAAATCTGGTAGCTAACAGACGAAAGGAATGGCTATCATTCTTGAAGTAAAAACCCTAATTAAGAGTTATATTAACTAGCGTAAAGTAAGATCAATCTTTCTATCAGTAGTGATACATGGAAATGTTTTAAGTCTTTCTTATGGCAGACTTTGACTGTAAAATCAAGATTTTTGCCATGCAACTGATAGGGTATAATCTACCCCTCCTTATAAGAAGGAAAACTGTGTAGTCAGAAGTATCTGAGAAGGACGGGTAAGTTACTGGAGTTTGGAAGCCTTAAACGAGTATATCCTGTGCTATTCTATGATAATTGGAGAGGCTGCTTTAACTTTGCTTTTATCAGTAGGTTGTGTTGTTGGCAGAATGTAAAGCATCTGTAGGACTTCTAACCTTTCAACGTGGGCTGCTTCACAAGCTAAATAATCTTCTGGGTAAAACCACCATTTAAGCCCCTGTTGTGTTGCTATTTCACTCCCTTGGAGAAGATAACATGGTAGGTTGAATTATCTGGTAGAAAATTGTCAAGAATTATGTTCTGAATGACAGCTACTGTGTTAGCGCTCTGTGATGGATTCTGAAAGCCTGATGGACATTTTAGAGTGAGCAAGAACATTTTCTCAAAGTATAACTTTAAAAAGTTACGTAATTTAAAAAAAAAAAACAAACTACCAGCAGTATGAAGAAACTATTGCTTAATTCTATATTCCTTGAGCCAAATGCCTGCTCTGGAATCATCCTATTTCCTCGGTAATAGCTAATCATACCGGAGGAACTAAATTGCATGTATCCCTTCACTTAACTTTGTAGAACACATAGGCAGTTATGGGAACTAAGAAAGGTTATATTGGCCATCAGTCATTCTAGTTTCATACTTTATTCACCCCGTGGTGCCTTGTAATTGTTTCTTAAATGACCTTATTATGTTTGTGCAACACAGAAAACAGCTTACTTCACTTGCTTAAAAATTATTCAGATTCCATGTGTTCCTATTCATTAATTTTTACATGCAGATGGCTTAAATTACTTATTATAAACTGCGCTTCTGTGGGGTGCCTGCACTAATTGGTAAGCCAAATTACCTTCGCCAATTGTTTCTTGTGGCAGTGATGCCACGGAATTTATTTATACCTGGGTGCAGACGTTGCCTCTGGTGGGCCTCCACACGCCGGTGGGCCTCCACACGCCGTAGGGCTTCAGGCACTGGGGCCTGCCTTGGGGCCTTCGGAAGAGGGAAGGAGTGCAGGCCGTGTGCCTCTGACTTCAGTTTCTGCCTGCTTATTCTTTATCAGGGGCTTTTATTCTTTTGCTCCTGCTTGCTCAGGATTAAAAACTTATTATGTGTCTATTTCTGACAGGGCAAGCTGAATTCTGCCTTGTAAAACAACCCACTGGACTAAAGTACGGTGAGCGCGGGCCTTTTGTGGCCATAAAATATATCACCTATATTTCACCGTTATTTAGCTGAGTAGGTGGTGTCCAATAACATCGCTGTATCACACTTTAATTTTTTTTTTTCTTGTGTTTTTTTTGTTGTGGTGAGAGAGACTGTTTCTGTGAAATGGCAGTGGATTCCATCTCAAGATCTGAGGGTCTGAAGTCACCTCAGCAGGTGACTTTACTCCCCAAGCTTTCCGTCACCACCAGCGAGTAGAAAAAGCCGCTCTTTGGTGGGAAAGATAAGCTGAAAAACCACCGATCACATTATGCTGTGTAACTGAAGGTAATTAATGATTGTACAACTAAGTACAATATCTTCATGTTGTATCTACCTCTTAAAATCACCAGGAGTAGGGAGCGCTCATCAGTTTACTGCTTCAAACGATAGACAGAGGATGGGGGTTTTTCTCTTTTTTTTGCAAGTAAAGATTTGTTTCGTGGGAGATAATCCTGTACCTCTTTTGTGACTGAGAGCTTGGGGCTTCCTGCTGTCAATCCTCAAGTTAATCTTAACCTCTAGTAACAGAGAATATATTGCTCTGGGATGCCCGATCAGGAGAGCAACCTTTGCCTTCCCCCTCTCCCTAGGAATGGAAGGTTATAACAGCAAGAGCAAAATAATTTTTCTTCTTATTGCACCAGCCTTACCACTCGGAACATTAGCCCTAATTCAGCTTGGTGTGCTCTCCAGCTGTAATCATTGGTAGTCTGTCATCGAAAATACGGGTTTTTAAACCAAAATGTGCTTGTAGATTCCGGCACGGACTCTTTTTATCGGGGGATGCAGGGTCCAAGGTGTGGGAATTGGTGGCCCAGTTCTCAGCTGGGAGGTAGAAAACACACACTTGGCTTCTACATCTCTCAGGGTTTGCATTTTTTAAAAAAAACCAGATAATGGGGAGGAGAGAGAGAGAAGGAAAGAAAGATAGAAAGAGAAAGACAGACAAGCAACTTCCCTTGCGTGTTGCTTTTCTGCTTAATGGGAAGCATTGATAATATTACAAATTTTTCTTAGCCAGGGGTTAAGACTTGCTTGAGATTTCACAGAAAAGACTCTGGACTCCAGTGTAAACTCTACACTCAGTAAACCCTAGTTTCAGGTGGGTCTTCCAGATGCACGTAACCACTGACATAGGTGTTTATGACCACAGCAGAAGTAGGATTTCACATGTAACTCTTTTTTTCTCATTCCAGTGTTTTTAATTTTTTTTTTTAACTTAACATAGTTTGTGATTTGAATGGGTGCCATTCCCAAGCACTTTAGTTTCTAGTAGACTATAATAACTGGGCTGGGACTCCAAATTTCCCCTGTGGGTCTGAGCATCTGAAAATCAAACATAGGTTGACAATGTATTTTTCTCAATGTGGACTTGGTTGGGTTTTTAAAATTTTTTTAAAGTTGAATTGCTACTGGAGAGAGGGACAAATTTGTGTCATTTCTGTGCAATGTAGGGATGCTTAATGCTTTATCTATCTGTTATATCTGATAATTCATATATACTTCTGTGAGGTACTGTGTGAACGCATTCATATATGTAGGTGCGTGCTCTGGTGTTATGGTGGTAGAGTAAGGGAATCCCTTGAATATGATTATGAACTTTCTGGAATTTTTGTGGAGAAATAAAAATGAGTAGGATGAGATTATTACCCTTTTAATCCACTCAGCTGTAGATGCTAACAGTCAGATTTGTGCATTTGTTTCTTCACTGAGTAGTTGTTCCTAGGCAGATATCTTGCAAATGTCTTCTGACGTGTGTTTACAAATTGCTGACTGAGAGCATTTTACAAAGTTTAAAAGATTAATTATTTGTGTCATGGTTTCATCTTCACTTATGACCCATGTGTTTTTTAAAATACAATTAATTACTGTGTTGTAATAACTGCCCCGTTTTCTTTCTTTGATCATAATAATATTCTTGTATAATAAGATATAATAACATAACAGTATAATACATTATATAGTTATAAAGATATGATAATATAGAATTATATATAATAAGTTTGTTGTATAATAACATATCAAATAATATATCACAGATGTAACACTGTCACTAGAAATATGACGTACATCTTATTGTTGAAGCCAGGGGTCAGTAAACTAATACATAATATTTTAATGTGCTACAATGTTTTTAAAGCAGATTTTTTATTTCAGATCACAAAAAGTACTTTGAATTAAACAAGAAAGAGAAAGCAGAGACTTTTTCCATAAGAAAGAAAACTTCAAAAAAGAGATGAGAAAACAGAAACTTACTTTCAAAAAGGCATAATATATTTTCTGAACAATATACAGTACCTTATCTTAATTGAATAGTTTTATCCTGCAACCATTTATGGAATAGCAGAGTACAGAATGAGGTAAAAACCTCGCACATATTCAGTTTTCTTGGTCTAATTTGCAAAGCTTAGCAAATTAGATTCTGCAAGAAAGAGTCAACCTTTGCCCTTTGCAGACTATTTATTGTTTTCATTTTGAGATGAAACTACAATGACTTCTTACTCTTTTGTTCGTAGTCAAACTGTTGAACAGTGATTTGTTTAGCATACAGCAGGAATAATGCTGAAAAATAAGAAGAAAAGAAAAAGAAAAACAAGTAGATGTTTTGTTTTCTCAGAAGCCAGAAAATAGAGTGAAGCTGTACTACAAACACCAATGCAGAGGGAAATACGGGACTGTTTAATCTGTTGAGAATTTGGCAGACAGTGAGTGAATAACCAAAGACAAGGAAGAACACGGTTTCACGATATTTTGTTTCCAAAAAAAATGCCAGGATTTGCCTGGTGTCACCTGAGAAGACACAGGGGCTTTGCTTTACAACCCTGCCCGAGACAAGGAAGAACACAGTTTCATGATATTTTGTTTGGAAAAAAAAATGCCAGGATTTGCCTGGTGTCGCCTAAGACGACACAGGGGCTTTGCTTTACAACCCTGCCCACGAGGCATTGGACCAATACTGCTTAAATTATACCAACACTTTTGTTCATCAGTTTGAAAGATGGTGATAGATATTGCTTAAATTATACCAACACTTTCATTCATCAGTTTGAAAGATGGTGATAGATATTTAGACTTAGTCCACAGTGAGGACAGGTTCTTCCCCCCAGCTTTGCTCTGGAGATCCTTCACAGTGCAAGTCCTTTCCCCTAATCATATTGTTGTCCAGCCTTCATTAACCATTCCTCATGAATAATATCTGTTATTCAGCATGGTATTAACATCCCACCCCCACATCCCGTCCTATCCCTTTCCATCCCAAATCATTTTTAATACTACAGCAAAACTAAAATTCTCCCTTGCAAACCTAAAACAGACAATAAAATATTCAAATTACATATGAACAATATTTATGAATATTTTCCCCCCTAGTATTCTGTTAAAAAAATCACAACTTCAATGGCTTGTGAGAAGCTGCTCACCCACATCCCGTCCTATCCCTTTCCATCCCAAATCATTTTTAATACTACAGCAAAACTAAAATTCTCCCTTGCAAACCTAAAACAGACAATGAAATATTCAAATTATATATGAACAATGTTTATGAATATTTTTCCCCCTAGTATTCTGTTAAAAAAATCTCAACTTCAATGGCTTGTGAGAAGCTGCTCATGCATTCACAAAATATGCTGCACAGGCTAAAACAATTTTTAAAAGACTGAAAGAGCATTGAACATCCCCAAAAACTCATCGTCTTTTTATCCTGTGGATTATTCTTTATTTTCCTCTTTGTCCAGTTGCCAATGCATTTTCCAAGTGACAGAGCTTCTAATATTTCTCTTAGAGGAGTAACAAGGTGAATAATTCCCCAGTCAGGATGAGATTCCCCCCCTGATATTTAGCAAAATAATCAAACGAAACACCTTCCTTAATTTTCTCTCATTATTCTTCCCGGAGCTATAACTCCCCCTTTTTTGGGTTGTTTTTTTTTTTTTTTGTCACTTGGAATAGTGCCTCTCCTTCTGTAATGCTTTCCCATGAAAAATTTGTAGGTTATTATTGCTCTCCTTAGTTGTTGCTTAGCTAAGTGATATATGTTTGACAGACTGTAATTGCATGAGCCCCTGGGAAGGGAAACTGCCAAGTTGCCACAGCTCTATTTGGGATCCGTATCGCGAGGGGTGTCAAACGCAGCCAGATGTAGTGCATAAACAAGAGGGGGGAAAAAAACCTCAATTTCTGGCTAAAAGAACAGAGAGGGAGGTAGATATATATAGATAAAGCTAGTTATGAAGACCTCAATTATTTTCTAAAGTTTTCTGAAGGTCAGTAGTGAAAAAACACGGGCACACAGGCATTCACAAGCAGTTGTTCATTCACTGGTCACCCGAGTACTGGAAGGTCAGGCTGTCTGTCCACCAGCTCCCCAGTCAGGAGACAGGACCAGCTGTGAAGATCTGGCACAGGGATGGGTCAGATGAGCAGCTCTGGTTTGCATGTAACCGTCCCCTTTTATGCCTGTTTAATCACAGAATCACAGAATGGTTTGAGTTGGAAGGGACCTTAAAGATCATGGAGTTCCAACCCTCCTGCCCTGGGCAGGGACACCTCCCACCAGACCAGGTTGCTCCAAGCCCCATCCAGCCTGGCCTTGAACCCCTCCAGGGATGGGGCAGCCACAGCTTCTCTTGGCAACCTGTTCCAGAATCTCACCACTGTCACAGGTAAGAATTTCTTCCTCGTATCTAATCTAAAATCTCCTCTCTTTGAGTTTTAAACCCTAATCTCACCACTGTCACAGGTAAGAATTTCGTCCTCGTATCTAATTTAAAATCTCCTCTCTTTGAGTTTTAAACCCTTACCCCTCATCCTATCACTCCCCTCCCTGATCACGAGTCCCTCCCCATCTCTCCCGTATCCCCCTTTAGGTACTGGAAAGAGTCCCCTCTTTGTTCCTGCTTTGTCTTCCCCTCTTCCATCATAAATTTTGCGTAGTCCCACAGAAATATCTTGAGTGCCCATGTTTCCCCCTTCTTGCCAGTTAAAACCTACAGGCTGAGCCTCTCCAAAGCTGTGCCTGGAGGTTCTTAATGGTCTAGCAATTAGTAGCTGGAGACTTTTGGTCTTTGGTTCCCCCTTTTTGCCAGTTAAAACCTGTGCCTGGAGGTTCTTAATGATCCCGCAATTAGTAGCTGGAGACTTTTGGTCTTTGCCATTGTCTCTGTTATCCTTTGTGTCTGCCATGTTTGTCTTTCTGTGTTATCCCTTCCCCTTTTACTGATTATCTCCTTTTGCACTGAAGAGATCCTTGATCAGATAACCTTGTGCAGCAGATGTTCTTGCCTTCCACATACCCTTGCAGAAGTCAATACCATGAATCGCCGAAAAGGAACAAAGCCCTGAAAAGTGAGTGAGCTGCAAGGTGGGTGAAGTGAGAGACAAAGACAAGGGAAATGGTATTTATAAAGCAGTATTTAACATCAGTTTCAGGTATTCAAAAATAACAAAACAGCAACAAAGAGGCTGGTCATCAAATGGGTCAAAGAAATGAAAGTCTGAAATTCTTGTAGAGCGTGTGAGTTTAAATGAAATATTTGGGGTTATTCTTATTTGCATATTAATGTTATAGTAATTAGAAGGTCATCCATATTAGACATTACTTTCTGATTTTTTTTTTTCTGCAAAGCCCAGAGGTGAAAAGGATTCATCTGACCAAATGTCATCATCTGCAGCTCAGCTATTCATCCTGGGCTTCCTCTGTGTCGGTGGGGAGAAAGAGGCACTTCTTGGGTGCAGCATATCTCATCCTAAAATAGACTTCTAAAATAGATCAGATGAGCCATGCTTTAAAATTGCCTAATTCTCTTCATTGACTATAAAGTCAGCCTAGGGGGTTAGCTGAGATGTAGACGTCTACATTCTACACATATTAAATTAGGTGAGATGAATCCCACCCTTCATTTCTTTTTCAAAGAGTATAACTTGAGATTGTCACATAATGATATGAAGATGAGAGACGGGCCTTCAAGAAGAGCATTAAATATCATGAGGATGGTGATAAAATTGTGAGAACTGGTAGTAACACTCATGCACAGTAGTGATCTGGTGCTGCCAGGGTCACACACCTGTAATTGTGTGATGCTGGAAATGGGCAGAGTGCGTGAAAAGTAATGTGTGCTGTGTTTAAATAAAAGTTTAGTAGGGTAGTGGAACAAAACCTGACACCAGAGCTAGAGAAATAAACAAGTGCTTTCCTCTCTCTGCTGATTCCTTCTCCATTGCAGCTTCAAAGTCCAAGCTTTTGTCCTCGGCGCTGAAAGCTTGTAGAGCTCCTCTCCCTCATCTCTGCCTCAGACACGAGGGCAAAAAGCTCAGAGAGATCAACCGAGGAGCTGAAAAATCTACGGTGTAAAGGAGTAATTCAAAGAACTGGAAGGGAAAAAAAAAAGAAATGAGAGGAGAAGGGAGAACAAAGAGAGGACAATGAAATCAGGACAAGGGAAACAAGTGTCCTGTCATTCTCCGGGCAGGATTGTCTGGCCACGTGTAAACCAGGTTTCTGGTGGCTAATACAATAGGCTGTCCCTGGCTTGCTGAAGTTGTCACTTGACCACTTCATTGTCTTTTATGCTTTGCTCTCTCCCATCCTATATTTTTCTCTCTGCCATTTGCTTCCTGTCTGTAACTCCTGTATGCTTTCCTAACACCATAATATTTAAAAGCCCCTGTCAGCCTGTCTGCCCTTTGCTGCCAATCGCTATTGTTTTTGCCTCACACCAGCTAAGCTCGTGGAGTTGCTTTGGAAAGAGCTCAACCCATCCATACCTCTGGAGGCAGAGCAACAGAACGGAGCGAGGTGGCAGCCAGCAGCTGTAGCAAAAAAAAACCTGTATCATTTAAATGAGGAAGGGACAAGGCAGAGAAGAAGCAAAGCAATTCTTTTGTGGTCGTCACAGGAACCACGAGTAGCATGCCAATTACAGCAATAAACTGGGAAAAAGAGTACTGACTGGAGGTTAGCTCTGTTAATTATCAGAAGCGAAAATGAGATGAACAGCCAAAAGTGTGGGAAAAGGGGATGCTACAGTGTCTCAGACACCTGCTTTTCTTAATCCACTTGTATTTGGAAGCAGAAATGCTGCCTTTTCAGTCCAATACATATCAACAAATAGGAGTAGGTGACTGATTTGATGGCTGAAACTAAATTTGGGAGCAATCATTCTCTCACAGGCTGTCATGAGACTTGGGCTTTCCTTCAGATGCTGATTTTCTGTGTCGTGTTGGTGCCCCACGGCACCCGTGAAGTTTGGCTCCCCACTGTGTTATCCTTGCAGAACAGAGGAGAAGAAACAATCTCCATGCCAAAGAGCTTGCTCTCAGCAAGTCTACTGTGGGAGATAATTTTTCCATAATGAGCAGGTGTGTCTTTATGCTGCTCAGGTTCACCTTAGGTCACTAAATCATTCTCCCAGTCCCCTACTTTCTCTCCAGATATCAGCATGGATTTTGGAAAGGAGATTTGCCCTTCATGAAAGTTATGCTAAGTCTGAAGCGTAGCCAGACCTCTCCCTTAAATGCGAGGAGTTTTAGGGATGAAGGTTTTAAGAGCAACAAAGACGGTGAAAGAGCAGCAAAGCTGGTGAGGGGTCTGGAGCACATGGTGAAAGAGCAGCAAAGATGGTGAGGGGTCTGGAGCACAAGTCTTATGAGGAGAGGCTGAGGGAACTGGGGTTATTCAGCCTGGAGAAGAGGTGGCTGAGGGGAGACCTTATTGCTCTCTACAACTCCCTGAAAGGAGGGTGGAGAGAGATGGGGTCAGTCTCTTCTCTCAAGTCACAGGCGACAGGATGAGAGGAAATGGCCTCAAGTTGTGCCAGGGGAGGTTCAGGCTGGATATTAGGAAAAATTTTTTCACCAAAAGGGTTATCAGACATTGGAATGGGCTGCCCAGGGAGGTGGTTGAGGCACCATCCCTGGAGGTGTTCAAAAGACAGGTTGATGTAGTGCTGGGAGGTATGGTTTAGTGATGGTGTTGCTTTTTGTTTGTTGTGTGGGTGTCTATTTTTGTCAAAGTTCGGTTGATGGTTGGACAAGATGATCTTTAAGGTCCCTTCCAACCTAGAAGATTCTGTGATTCTGTTTCTATATTGGGGCAATAATGAGTTCCAGTTGAGAGGCCAGAGAGTCAGAGGATGATGGTGAACGCCTTCAATGCCATCCTGCATCATGGCAACAGACTGAAGAAATGGGGGAATGGGATGCAGAAGAGCAGAATGGTAGAGATGTAAGCTGACAGATACCATTCCATCCTTGGAGGGGTTCAAGACCAGGCTGGATGGGGCTTTGAGCAACCTGATCTGGTGGGAGATGTCCCTGCCCATGGCAGGGGGTTGGAACTCAATGATCTTTAAGGTCCCTTCCAGCTCTAACCATTCTATGATTCCATGATGCAAAATTAATGAGACATATCAGTGTTCAGAGGAGACAGTACAATGAAGGAAATCAGTAAATGGTTCTGGAAAGAAAGGCTTAAAGATGAAAATAGAGAAATCCTGTTGGCAAGTGGAATTCCATTCAGAACAGGTTTATTAAGAAGAAGCTGACTGGGAACTTCACTTTTATTATTTTTTTTCCCTTCACTATTTTTCAGGGATAGGTATTCTTCAGGGATAGAATTATAGTCTGGTACTTGCTTTTTTGTGTGTGAGACAATAATTTGATATCCCAGTTTGTATTTTTACCTCTGGTCTCAAATCAACCTTAATTGCTTGGGGAAACTGAAAAAATGTCTCCACAAACGTATGAAATGGAATTTGACTTTTCTGGAGATCTGAGACTCCAAGAGGTTGTTAGCGTATATTCTGAGGTACTTGGAGATTTCTGAAAGCTGCTGGAGCAAATTACTGACCATATTTTTCTTCAAAATCCTTGTGAAAAGCTTTCTCTTACCATTGTCAAGAGGAAAATAAATGCTCTCTGAAGATGTGGCAAGTCTTATACCATTCGGAATCATAACAGTAGCTACTTCATATAAAAACATGAAAATATGTATAAAATAGTAAAATACCTAAAATTGAAAACATCTAAATATAAGGTTATGTCTGGTATCTGTTATAAACTGCTGCTTAAAAACTCCTATGATATTTTAAAACTTCTGTATGAGTCTGAGGTTCACCCAATATTGGAGTTAAACTCCAATATACTTAACTACATGTAATAAAAGCAATAGGGCTTAGGTTCAGAAAAAAAAACCTTGATGATTTTTTCAAAGCAATTCTCTTCAGCATATTATTCCTTATGTAGGTTTTCCTGCAGCTGTTTTGAACTAGAACCAACGCAGAAAAGCAAGCAGGTGAGAGTTACAAACTGATAAATAAATTGCTGACATTAGGAACACTTCTTTTAGAAGGGGGGGGGTGTGTGGAAATAAAAAGGGTGCATTCACTTTCTGTAGTACAGGCTCAATTTGACTCCTTTCATGCTGTTGTACTCAATCATCTGCTGTAAATCTGTGGAACAGGAGCTGTAAAACAAATAGCGTTGCAGCCAGCCTGTGTATTTCTTTCAAAGGAAACATTCTTAGCGAGAAATATACTGATTTAATGTAAAATAAACTGCTGCTTAAAAACTCCTATGATATTTTAAAACTTCTGTATGAGTCTGAGGTTCACCCAATATTGGAGTTAAACTCCGATATACTTAACTACATGTAATAAAAGCAATAGGGCTTAGGTTCAGAAAAAAAACCTTGATGATTTTTTCAAAGCAATTCTCTTCAGCATATTATTCCTTATGTAGGTTTTCCTGCAGCTGTTTTGAACTAGAACCAACGCAGAAAAGCAAGCAGGTGAGAGTTACAAACTGATAAATAAATTGCTGACATTAGGAACACTTCTTTTAGAAGGGGGGGGTGTGTGGAAATAAAAAGGGTGCATTCACTTTCTGTAGTACAGGTTCAATTTGACTCCTTTCATGCTGTTGTACTCAATCATCTGCTGTAAATCTGTGGAACAGGAGCTGTAAAACAAATAGCGTTGCAGCCAGCCTGTGTATTTCTTTCAAAGGAAACATTCTTAGCGAGAAATATACTGATTTAATGTAAAGGGAAAAAAAAAAAAAAAAGAACAAATACTGCCAGTTTGTGGCTCTACTCTGCCACAAAACCCTGGAAAAAGGACCCCTGTGTAATTTCTCAGTCCCTTGTATGGTCTATTCCTTATTCTCTGAATAAAAGTGAATTGAAGTTAGTTCGTTATTCGTGGATGATAAGGCATCGCTCCTGCCTCCTCTTCTCTCTGCCTTCCTCTTCCTTGCCCCATTTTCTCTCTCATGCACAGAACTCTAATTGTAGCCCAGAAATTAGATTTTCTTTTGACTAAGATGCTTGTACGTTACAGCCGAATCCGAGTACCTCGTGCAAAACAAAGCATTTTTGTACTGAGCTTTTTGGATGAATCACAGCCCATTCTGTGCAGCGGCAGGCGCCAGATCCCTGGATGTCAGTCAGAGGCTCTTCAGTTCTGCAGCTCTCTCAGCTTATTAAACACCAGCATCCAAAAGGTACCCATCGGTGGCCTGCTGCTGTATGAATAAGATGGGTACAGTAGTCTTCTGCTGACCCACATTCCTCTTTTTTTGGGTCGGATTTGCAGGCGCTGCCCGTGGAATTCTCTTTCCATCCTTGGGAGGCCACGGCTCTTTTGAGAAGCCACTGCACTTTTGGGCTTTTTGATAATCTATAACCCTAGGGAGTGAGGTGGGCACTGATAAGAGGTTGCTCTGTGAACTCCTCATTGGGACGTGGGGAGGTAGCCTTTTTATAACCCCTAGCTAAGGCAGCGCTTGCGGCGGGTTCTTTTTGTTGTATCTCTCATAAAAGAGAGCGATTTGAAGGTTACCTCTGCTGGTATCTATCAAATCAGTCACAATCTACTTCAATTATCGCAGCGACGCACGGCTGAGAGTTACTTTATCTTGCAGGGAGGAAAATGGGTAGAGAGGACCAATAGAAAGGAATAAGCATGACTCTCACAAATGCAAAGTGCGTAGCAGAATAGAAGATGGCAATTTCTGACTCACTTTATATTTAAACAGAAGAGATGAGTTCCTAAGTAGCGCAGAGATATATATTTTTCTACCATTTACTCCACCCCCAAAATTATCAAGAAAGAGATTAAAGGTGATCCAGTAGCCACCGGTTTGTGCTCTTTCTTTGCATTTGCTTATAAAATTGCCTTTTTCACCATCGCCTCGTATCATAACCCCAGAGAATTCAGGATATGGGTGACCCTAAGACACGATGCAGAGTGGGGGCAAGAGGCCACCCTGACTGCCAGCTGTGATCCCTCTTTTTGTAGCAGTAAACTCATTAAGCCTTAGAACTCTTTGCTGTATTATATTGCAGCTACTAAATGTTTACGTGGGACTAAGGGAGACCAGGCCAACTGCCAGCTGAGGTTCCTCTTTTTGTAGCAGTAAACTCATTAAGCCTTAGAACTCTTTGCTGTATTATATTGCAGCTACTAAATGTTTACGTGGGACTAAGGGAGACCAGGCAAGGTCATGGAAGAGAGTTCCACGGTGGGGGCTGCTAAATGCATGGAAAACACATCTAGTGTAGGATGAGGCCAAAATGGTTGAAAGTTGGATGGTGAAAGTTGGTTTGAAAGTTGGTTGAAAGTTGAAAGTATGGTGGCTCAGTTCTTTTACTTTCTCCTAGTCATGTATATTACTTACGGTGAAGGACAGGAGAACTGAGCAAGGTGTGAGAGGAAAATTCTGAAGTTATTTGGGCTGCTTTTCTTACCCAAGATGGACAAATCCTTTATACCCACAGAGATGGTTCTCAGGAACTTAGAGGAAACTCTCCTAACCAGCAGTGCTCCTCTGCTCAAAGGGGAATGAATTAATTCTATTAGTGAAGGGAAAAGTCTGGTAATGTAGTTCCCATCTCATGGGTATCTGAGATGTTACTGTAGAAAGAATTTTAGTGGCAATGAGGCTTTGGTCTGTATTGGTTTAGATTACCATATATCAAATTAAGATGTGACACATCTGTCTGGGTTCAAACCCAGAGAGCTGGTTCCATCTCTGGGTCCAGTTGCTCCATCTCTAAGGAATTCCTTCTGGCTCCTGAAAAGATTAAGACTGGAAAGAAAAAAAAAAAAAGTTAAAGAATGCTTATTTAACTCTATTGTCTATAAAGGGACCTGATTGCTATATATCATATATTGGAACATATATATGTCCCTCCCAACTGTGCTTTCACAGCAATGCATACATGAAGACAAAGGCATTGAACACAGGCTGGCTGTACTTCAAGCAAACTATTTCACTTCTGTGCAAAGCATGTCAGACTTGTCAGATTTAACCTTTCATTGACATTCGCTCTAGGATTCTTTCTTTCCATTGTTCTGCTGTATGTGCAACTAACCAGATTACATGAGTCCTCCTGGCAAAAATAGATCATTCTGCTTCTGTATGTGCATGATTCACAGAACTCAGCACAGGAACAAAGGCTCTATGATTGCTAAGATGCAGAGGCACTTGCACATCCTGAGTTCTGGCAACCCGCTAAAATATATATGTTCTTTATCTATATTCTTCACCAGTCAGTACATTATTGCTACTATGGAGAAAAAGGTGGAATTCTCGAAAGAGGAATGAGAGGAGGCAGTTATGTGGGAAATACTGTACATCCTAAAATGGTAAATGGTCCTCTTGGCATTTGTTTTTTAGGATGGCCCTGGCTGGAATACGTGTAGAGTATATTCCCAGTGTTTGAGACCGATCCCAGAGGACAGAGGTAGGTTTATATGGCAGAACCTTGTCTTTTTTCTTTTTTATTTTTCAGAGCCGTAGTTACCGTATATTCAGACTTCTGTCAGGATTAGGGTCATTTTATTGTAAACTTCTACTATACTAGTTATACATTTAAACATCTAGAGACAAAATTGACACAACAGTTATGATTGGGAGAGGCTGCCTATTTCTTTTGTGAGATCTACTGCATATAATATAATGCTGTGCTACATGAAAGACCCTAATATTTGTTTCCTCTCCAAAGACAATGTTACCATCATACACAAATACATGTAAGCACAATGTGAAACCTGAGCTGCCCTTTGGATGCTACCTATATTTTTTATATTGATCTGCCTGATTATTTTTCATTATTTGAAACTACAGCAAATAACTCTGAGTCTTTTCTTTCTCCCAAGCCTCTAAACAAAAAAAAAACCACACAAAAAAAGGCAAAATATACTGAAAGGAGCAGAATTTCTGGATATAGAAAGCTTTTAAAACTGATTATATGTCCTTTTTTGCAAAAAGATTTAAAATGAAAAGGTCAGCAGTGCGTGGTTTTTTCCTAAATGCATGAACTCTAATGGGTGTCAGTCTGATTTTACCAATTTCCTATAATATAGTGGCAAAGCAAAGGGAAGAAGCAAGGTTAATTCCAAATAGCACTGTGTTGAGTTCTATTAATAAAAAGCAAGATTAGGCTGTATTAGAGAAACCGTGTCTTTTTAGACTATAGCTTTCTGTTAATTGCAAATGTATCCAAATTCTTCTCTAAAATAGAGCTGGATATAGAGCCCAAAATCACATTATTACCTGAAGCTACCTTGGAAGTGAAGAAATTATCCATCCTTTTCAGCTGTAAAGAATTTCTATATTCAGTGCACCTGCACTTCCTTTTCTCTCCTTTAGGCCTTTGAATCATGAAGGAACAACGCGCAACGATACGTAGCATTGGAAGAATTAGCAATAGCACCTCCCACTGATTCTAGATTACTATTTATTACTCTCTTCAGTCCCTGTTCTTACTGTTCTGTTTGGTGTCTGGAAGCTTTCATGAGCAAGAAAGCTGATTAAATCACAAAGCACATCTCATGACTTTTTCTAGAATCAGAGAAGCATTTCTGCAGGATGTTTTTGGGGAATATTATGTGAATGTTTGCACAGTGACACATGCCAGCTTTCTTGTTTAATTCACTCCAGAGTCATAAAAAAATACATAGATTTACATACCAGTTTACATACCAGTAAGCTTAAAAATAATGTGTATAATAGATATGATATATAAACAAATCTGCTTGTCGTTAATCGACCAAAAGCATTTTCTGTGAGGAATAAGATTCTTAATATATGTGCCCTGACAGCCATCCCAGTTTGCTATGCAGGGCTGTGTGCTACGACTTCTTTGTTGTGTTTCAGTCATAGAAGACTTGTTCCTTATGTGTACTATAGTGATGTTTGTAAAATGTTTTGAGTTTCTCTGAGGTGGAAGCTGATATGGCAGCATAAAGTCCGGACTATTAATGTACAGTTATACTTCAGAGCTGGATTTACCAGAAGAATCTAAGACTGAATCCTCCTTGATAAAGTCTCCATTAATCTTGCACTAACAGAGATACATATGCCCTCCAGTGTCTTGATTCATTAACATGATTTCCATAATGACATACCTGGAATGAAAAAGTTCACCTTTCTACTCGGTAAATGAGTTGGAACAAATGTAGAGAACATTGACCTTACAGAGAGGCTTCTGGGTGATTAAATTGTTGAAACCATGTCAGTAAGTGCATTAGCCACTATAGAAACTTCCCCGTGGTGCTAATGAAGGAGAGAGGATAAAGATCTCTGTAAACCAATTGTCCATGTGTTTCCATCTGGCTAAGATGGAATGGAAAAATTAAAAGGAGTTTATCTAATCACAAGTCCTTCCTTTTTTCCTCCACTGTGCTGCCGTGGAACAAAACTACAAAACAGTGCCGAGATTGTGACTCAAAAAGGCTTTTCACCCTCACACAAACACTCAGAAATACTTAATTTATCTTCTGCATTGATTTTTCAGAGGCCTGATCAGTGGAAATTCCAAGGTGTTATGCTGAAGGGAACCGTATAAAAGCCTGGCAGATAGATGGGACCGGTAGTTTTCAAGTCTTTGAAAAAACTTTACCTTTCAATACATCTGTGCCACATATCTTCCTGCAGATCTAGTAAAAGGACAGAGGACTTTTCGGGGGAGTGAAAGAACACAGAAAGCAGAGCAGCTTTTCACTGGCACTTTCAATACATTATCCTCTCTAAGCTTAGCTTCCTGTTTGCAGATCTACAGTTCTCTGCATAATTCAGTGCCCAGCAAGAAATTCTGCATGCCTGTGCACAGAATATTAAATTACAACCTAATACAAAAGGGATCCTGTCCCCGTGCATATGAAGACTGGGGTGTTTTCTATGCTGAGCTGCTCTTTCTCAGCTTATAAGCCTACGAAAATCATACAAAGACATGGCAATAGCAAATTCACAGGTTCAGTCTTTTAAAAGCTCACAATGGATATAACAAAATGTTCATGAAAGAGTGCTAACAGAGGTTTTCCAAAATCGATTTTTCTTATTCTCTCTGACCACATCTCAGTCAGAACGATACCCTTGTGACCTACAAAACGTCTGAGAGAATAAAAATGCAGCAGCAGCTGAGCAAAGAGCAGAACTTTCCAAGTCAGGAAAAAAAGGCAGGGAAAAAAAAAAAAAAAAAGCAGGAGAAACAGGACAAAGCGTCGAACTTAATCATATTCTACAATGTAACTTTGCTATGGCTGAAAAGTTTCAGTCTTCCTGATGTTAACATTTCTTTTCTGGCACGTAACTTGCACCATGCCAAATAATTTATCTTCTAGAAAATATATGCTGCTGTGAGACATACTCGCATGATGTAATTCACACGGGCCGAGATTATTGGCTACTCCATGAAGACCTGAACTAATGAAGTCTTTTTTTTCTTCTTCTTCTTCTTTTTTTCCCCCCTTTATAATTTGTGCCTTTTGTCTCTAACCTTTTCCAGCTGAGTTATCTTTCATGTCATCTATGATCTCCCTTACAGGCAGGAGACAGGCAACGCTCTACCTCGTCGGGAGCTATCTGTGTGCTCATCAGCCAGCCAGGATGCACTTGCTGACTCGGTAAAAAAGCTGCTGCCAAATGGAGTGTGTAGGGGCAGAAATCTGTTTGTCTTTCTCCCAGCGGGACGGCGGTTTATGCCCTACCCTTCCCTCTAACTGCTGATTTTCACAATACTTGAAGGCGCGTAATTACCTGCAACGCGCCTCTTTCATATGTGGCTGAATGCAGACAGGAGGGTTCAAACACCATGAAGGAGAGGGGAGGCACAGGTGGGTGGCTAGACACACTTCAGTGTGATGGATCTCATTTGTTAGGTTTGTAGTATCCAATTTGTTTCCTTTAGGAAAACCGGAAAAAAAAAACCCCTGCAAAACCGACCTATAACTATCAGTAGGGGATAACAATCTATAGAGCAACAGAGGGGGATGCAAATGATTAGATTTCTACTCTGATAAAAGTACTTTTATTAGGAAAAAAAAAAAGAGAAAGATTTGTATTTATCCATTTCCTGAAAGCGATCCTATTTGCAGATCTGCTTCTTGGCTGCCAGCAGAATGATTTCCTTTAATTTCTCAAGGCTGCCCCACAGAGGGGAGAATTAAGCTGTAGATCTGGGATGCAGGTATTTTCGGAGCAGTCTTAAAGACTCTCTGACTCCTACCCCTGCGCTGCTGCAAAAATCACACAACTGGCTGTGTTAGGATTAGCCTTCTTAGGGAAAACCTGGGTTATTTTGTCCCAAATCAGTTACGGATCCAGGTTACAGCCCAGCTCCAGAGCAGTTATTCAGGTACAAACAGCCCTGGAAAACCACACGTCCTGACTCCTGGTGTGCCATGAGGAAAAGGGCAATAAGTCTTTAAATTGGCTTTTCTACTGAGCTCCTTGTACCCAGAACTACCTCTGCAGGTGATGTTAAGGTGATATTAATTTGAATCTAATAATTTTAGCATTCTGCACGGGTAAAGTGAAGGGAAATTCACCTCTGTGCTTTGGTTCATCCTCTTTTAATAGGCTTTACATTGCTGGGTAAATCCTGAAGTCTTTGCTCATACTAAAAGACAATTAACTTTGTTTATCTAATGGTACCTGCTGTCATTCACTAGTCAGCTGATCATGAACACGAGGCTTCGTGGTAAATAAGTCTAATAAATAAAACTCAGCCCTGAAGGAAAGTGAAATATTAAAAAAAAAATAAATCAATACCTTCTGTCTGTGGCCCCGTAATCACAAATGTCCTGTCAAACGAGAAATTAATCATTTTGGCCAAACTAGGACAAATCAGTTCATTTAATGGTTTTGTCACTTACCACTGAGAAACAGTAGTATCTAGGAGCATCCATCTTAGTATGACCATTCCTAGCTATAGGCGAGGAATTATCTTTTGCATAAAAACTCCACATGATTTCTGCTTCGCAGGGCAACACAGACAAAGCCCACAAAAACTGCTGTTTCAGGCATAAGTGTCTGGTGGAGCAGTAAGCATCAGCCCAAGCCAAAACTGCAAATAGGCAGCTGGGAATAACAGCACAAAAATCCCATGCTGTGTAGTTGTCCTCTACATTGTGTCTCTGGCTGGTCCGTGTCAGTTATGCTGTACGACAGTCAAGGAGTCAAATAGATATAGAAACAGAAAAAGGCATTTTTATTGGCACCTATACACTTACTTTCTATTACACAATTATGCACAAGTGAGGGGAAGTGATTAATTGTGTTCTCTCCCAGTGCCCATAGACCTAAAGGGGGCTACAGGAGAGATGGGGAAGGTCTTTCTATCGGGGAGTGGAGCAATAGGATGAGGGGTGATGGCTTCAAACTGAAAGAGGGGAGATTTGGATGAGATATTAGGAAGAAACTCTTTCCTGTGAGGGTGGTGAGACACTGGAACAGGTTGCCCAGAGAAGCTGTGGCTGCCCCATCCCTGGAGGGATTCAAGGATGGGGCAACCTGGTGTGGTGGGAGCTGTCCCTGCCTATGGCAGGGTGGTTGGAACTCGATGATCTTGAAGGTCCCTTCCAACCCAAACCATTCTATGACCTACAGCAATATGTTTCACATGAAATAGCCAAGCCAGAATTTAAAAAAAAAATAAAAATTGTTTATTTAGCAGTAGTTTTGGATGTGGAAAACTTTATTCAGGAGAAACAGCTGTACTCCCTGTGCTTCAGAAGACAGGCTGCCTTTAACCAGGCACAGGGCTTTGGGAGGGAAGCTCTGCTGAGAGCAGGACAGCAGAGGAGCTGCAGAGGCTCTGGGAGGCCTCTCTGCAGTTTTCGGCACTATCTCCCGTCTGTCTCCATTATGTCAGGAATCATTCCTGTGAAATGCTTAATATTGGAAAGATTTAAAAATATGTCTGTCTCTGCTCCGGGGCTGCCAGCTGTATGTTGAGTCTTTTTAAGATTCACCCAATGAGACTACGTAATTAAATGCCAGCAAACTTGCCTAAGGGTAATAAAATCCCGTCATCGTTTTTTTCAGTATTTTCAAGTACATTGTGTGATTGAAATGAACTATCTTTTCTTTGTGTAGAAAGAGGCTTGTGTGTTTATGAGTTGTGTGAAACCTACTCGGCCTGACAGTCGTTACTGATAAATATGTGTGTGTGTAGCCAAAGTGTCTATGGAATTGGAGAGCTGAAACAATAGAGGCACCAGCACAAAGGCAACTTCAGAGCTTTTCTTAGGTGGGGACACCATGGTGACACGGCTTGGTAAAAGTGAATGTCTCTCCCTCAGAGAGAAACAAGAGAAAAGGCACAGAAGTGGAGGGAAAAGCATTTGAGGAGGCAGTGAGAACAAACATTGAGAGTGTAGCTTTGTGAAAAGCTTAGAGAAAGATCTTCTGGGCTAAGTGCTAGCTAGAAGGAGTCTTGACCCCATGGGCAAAAGGGCTGTATCTCTTGCTGTTTGATTTCTGCTGCGTTCGGGGGAGCCAGCCTTAGTGCATTCTTTGTAAATAAACAGGTTGACACTGAGGAAATATATGGCTATTACCAGCCCCACCTCCTACCTGAAATAGCCCTTGGGCTAGCCACTTAGGTCGAAAAAAGGCTCCTTTCTATACTGCTTGAAATAGATTTGATTTCAGAAAGGCTTTCATCATGGGTTTCTTTACAAGTGATATGCAGCTCCTACACATCTGAATTCTTTTCCTGTGTAACACGTGCATGTCTGCATTAAAACACGGGTTTCTTGGAAGGGAAGAACTTGCAGTGTTTGTGTTGTTTGTTCAAAAGATCTGAGTTGCAAGGAATTTATTACTGAGGACCAAGAGATGTAAGAACTGTGGTTGTCTGAGCAGCATTAATTGCACTTAGCAGTAGGATCACCAGCTCATCTACTCTATAGCTAAGAATTGACAAAGGAGAAATGAATTTTAATGAAAAATACTGAAGAATTTCATTTACAAGGTATGTGTAACTTGTAAAATTTGAAAAATATTGTAGAGAAGCATTGTTCTGAACAGATTGCCTTTAAGTAGCTTCACTCATTTTGGCTTCACTGATCCTTATCCAAATATTAATTGTTTTGCATTACATTCTAACGTCTTTGTATTGTACAGAAGCTTGTGATATTTCTCTTTAATAATTTCTAGTGATTTAGATAGTGTTCTTCAAAGTCTAAAATGCTATTCTTGCAAAATTTGACCCAATATAAAAAACAAAGATATTTTTTTGAAAAGTCAGGCTTATATGGAAGGGATGTCTGAAAACCATAAGCTGTTCAGCCAGTTGCTAAGTGTTTGGTTCTGGTCAATGTCCAATCACCTTAAATAATATCTTAACTGCTCCCTTTTTTAACCTTACCAGGATATTACAACTGATGTAATTCCAGAACATGAAAGCTTGGCAAAACAGGGCTGACTATGCCACCAGGGTGTCGTTGGCGATCTCGTTGCAATCAGCTTCTGGAGTAAGCAGATACCATTTAAATGGAGAAGGCCATCCCTCTCAAAGCAAGGAACAAAGAATGAGGAAAGGTTTCTTGTACTCTATGTGCTTCCTCTGTGCTTCTGCCCAGCCTTTTAAGGGTCTCTTGCCCTGTTCCCCAGGTGACTGTAGACTGCCATGGTGTTCAAAATCTTCAAGAAAAGGAGCAATGGGAGGTTTCCTGGGCAACCCACCAAACGAAAATAACATTCATGGAGCTGGACAGAATCGAGGAGAGGGTGAGTTATGCCCAACATTCCTGCTGCCTTGGGATGAAGCCATTAGGTAGAATTAAGCAATATTTTCTTAATATACTGCCAATATTTCAAGGATCTGAGACTAACAATAGTACTTGGGGCAGTGATTCTGAAAATGGAAATCGGCTACTGGATATTTGCACTGGTGTGTGGATCAATGGTCAAAGGTACTCTGTTTTTTGTGGAGATATTTTTTTTCTCTGTTTTCCCAAAACAAAGTTATCTTCCATTCTTTTCTCTGACAAAGTATTTTTTTTTTTTGTTTCACAAAGAGACTCAGTGGTTGTTAGTAGGGGAAAAAAAAAGACAATTAAAGGAAGACCAGAGAAGGTATTTAGTCATTCCAGACACTGTCACTGAGTGTTCAGGTCAGTGTGGTTTGTTCAATTTAAAAAGGATCCCTGGCTGCTTTGGCCCAAGGTCTTGTAACACCCAGTACTTGACAGAATATTACTTCATGCCAAAGGAATAACACAGGCATCGCTTACCCTGCTTCGAAGCAATGAAGTGAATAACAAAATTAATTTGGCCTCTTGAGCTTGAAGGTCCAGGGTTCCATCCCTGTGCACTTGCAGTCATGGAGCTATTCTCGCTCACTTACAAATGAATGGAAAAAGCCAAGAGTTTAAGTGAGAGTATAATGGGTTCTAATATAATGCATTATTGCTTTCATGCACCAAAAACTTCCCTTTAATTTCTTCAGGCTTGATCAGGAATTAAATTGGCCTTTTGCATGTTTGAAATTTGTATTGTCTTTTATGCTCTCCACTATAATTGCCATATAAACAGAGGTTACAATGTCCTAATGAGGGGCAAAAAGCCCACACCCCCAAATCCCAGATCCTCTTAATATCCTACAAGATCCTGATTCTTTTTCCTTATTCCTCTAAGATCCTACTCGATTTTTACTGAAGTGACTGGAAAGTTTTCTGGGGATTTTAATGCGTGTTGTATAAGGCTGCTTAATAGTTTTTTATTGTGAACTTTTTCACCTTGGTCACTGGTCACTGCTCACTGTGTGGGTTTGATGAGAGAGAGGCAGCTGCAAGCATCGCAAGGTGCTCTTTTAGATGTACTTGCATATAGTTGCAAGCACAGCATCTCATAAAACCTGCTCTAACCTGTGTTTAGGGACTTTTAGGCAGTGAAGAATATAATTTAATTCCCTTTGAGATTTCTTTTAGGAGGAATTGGCAGCCCATCTTGCTTTGGGAAGATATTTGGCATGACAGTGTATTGACTTTATAGACTTTCTTTCTCACTTCCAGTGAGACACATTTACCACTGAATGCTCAACATAATGACAATCCTTAAGGCACTAGAATGAGGTTCCCAAAAAAAGATGTTTTCATTTTGCAATAAAGTCAAATTGTTTTCTGTAAAACATTTGAGTGAATACAAGCCAATTAACCCTTTTCCCTAACTGAAATATATACATGGAATGAATTTGTTGAAGAGAAATAACAAAATATTTCTTATTTAACTTGACAGTATGATAACACAATATATTGCTGTATCTTGATAACTTATAAAGCAATAATCTGAATAACTAAAAATGTGTGCAGAATTGCATCTGTCATGCTGAAAACCTTTCTCTACAAAACACGTGTTTTGTTAGAATCATTGAAGCAAATCTTATTTAAATTGGCTTAAATTCCAGCACTCTGTCTTTTAGGATCAGATGTAGTTAGTTTAAATGTCCTCCATCTAAAAGACAGATTCATAAATGGGAAATAGTACTTTTTTCTGCATAGCATCATTTTTAAAAACTGTGTTCAAAGGTAGATACCCCAAAGTGCTACTTCAATCTATCTAATCCTGCAGGTATTTAAATATCCACTAGGAAATCTTGGACACCAAAATGTCTGCCGCTGGTTTTATTAGAAGCACTGAGCAGAAGGAACAGTTGTGTGATTCTTGCTTTGCATGCCAATAACTCACATTAGAGTCATAGAATATCTCAAGTTGGAAGGGAACCATGGGGATCATTCTGTCCAACTCCTTGCTCCTCGCAGGACCACCTAAAACCAAACCATATGACTGGGAGCATCATCCAGACACTCAAACATGGTGAGTCAAGATTTGCTTTTCCTGGATCAACTGCATGACTCCACAACCACAGAGTTGGTTCAAGCCAGGTGGAACAGCCTGGAAAAGACAGACTGGATGATCATTCTTTGCCCTGTTCTCCTACTGTTGCACAAAGCCTGTGGAGTTCTCCTGGCAGGTAGGAACACACTGTTAATATCTCAGGAGGGACAGTTATTCATCTCCCAGCCCAGGGAATGTGGTAACAGGTGCTTGGGTCTTCCATCTCTAGTGGGTCTAATGTTCTATCCGTGCAAACAACCATGACCCACAGTAACTTACACAACTTTCTTTCTGATTTCTGTTGGACTTTCCTTTCCAGGAGGCCTTCAAGATTTGGCTAGGGCTGGGCTGGTGCCCAGACCTCAGAGGGAAAATGGGAAAAGAAGTGCAATGCAGATATTTCATTTAAATCAGCAGAATCTGAGACCCAGCCCAAATCAAAATAACATGAAAAAAACAAAACAAAAGTGGTGTAAATTCTTTTTCTTCAGGTATAATACTGGGGGGAGAGAAGGAGATTGCCAGGCATCTGAGACCCAGCCCAAATCAAAATAACATGAAAAAAACAAAACAAAAGTGGTGTAAATTCTTTTTCTTCAGGTATAATACTGGGGGGAGAGAAGGAGATTGTAACAACAATAACTACCAATTTCATACGCAAACTTGATTTTCAGAATTACACTGTTCTTTTAAAAAATAATACCTGAAGTCTGTGGCAGTATCCCAGGAGAGCAGAGACAACTAATCCTTAGCATTCTACGTTAAAATAGAGCCTTCCGCCCCTTTTTATATGAGATTTTAAAATAAAGCTTTTAGATAATTTGAAAGCGAGCTGACGATTTGGGGGAAAGAGCTGGCCTCAGAAACAGCAATTTTGTGTGAGATTGCAGAGAAAGATGCCTCTGGAAATATGCAGCTGTTTGGATAAAATACAAGAAGGAGAGCCCTGACTGCAGCAGCTCCTGCTGTGCTGCTGGCAGCGGGAAGCAATGAGGCCAGGGTTTCAATCACTTCAGGGGACTCAGGGTTAGGAACAGGAACGGGGGCTTCACCGGTTGGGGAAATGCAGGTATTCCCTGTGGGGAAGGTCACAGCAGAGCTGGGGAGGTAAGGAAGGGCAACAGAGCCAAAAGGACAGAAATCACCCCAAAACGATCACAGAAATAAAATCAGTTTCAGGAAGGTGATTGTTTCGAGTAAGTTCCTCAGAAATTTCCACCTCTAAATTTCTCCGGAAGAAAAAGTAATATTCTATAACCAATTAACGTCTACTTTTTGTTGCTTGAGTTAATATAATTTTACATCTCTGTTTCTCCATCCTCTAAAACAAGTGGGTCTGTAAATATTAGGCTTCCATATGATTGACAGGAACTGTCAAGGTCTCCAAGAAAGGAGTTCATCAGTAAATATGATTTGAAAGTAATAATTCCAACTGATTACATCTGAGATACTTCTCATGTAGCAGAAAGCGTAAGTAAACATGGTAAACTTTGTCGTCATATCTCCTGTCTGTACCAAAATATTTTCTCTCCAATGAAGAGAATTATTTCTTTCCTGGGTATCAGAGGTGAAAACCTGGTCCCACTGACAACAGTGACAAAATATTCCTTGGCTTCAAAGGAAGAAAAATACTGTATGTGCCTTCCTGATGAACGGGATTTCAGAATTAAAATCATGGAGGACTGATATTTGATTAAAGGGCTTTTATTCTATTATTACAAGCCAAAATCAAGAATTTAGTCTGATACCGACATCGTACGGACAAGGGTAAGAGTGGCACTGTTTGATTTTCAGTGTGCTCTGACAAGTGAGGGGAACTCTGTGGCAATCAGAGCACTGCCTGGACCACAGGCTGGTGTAGGTCCTGACTTCCTGAGGGTTATTTCTGAGTAGGTAAAATAATCAGTAAGAGTAGCTGGTGCCCTCTAAACCTTAGAGCTGCCCTTGGAAAGGGCGATTTTCTGAAACTGACAGTAATAAGAAAGTGAGGGAACGTAAGTCAAAATGTATCTAGTAAGATAATTTATTGTTTTTCGAAACCAAATGACATCTGTATAACCTGCTGGATAATAGATACTCTAATTTAGACCTTTTTCTTCCTATTAGAACAACTTTTTAGGACACCGTAAATGAAATTATGTATTTTCAGAAGCACTAGAAAGTATCTTTGTCTTTTACAAGGTTTTGGAACTCTTTAACATTGGCTGCATATAAATTCTTTGCATCACTACTGTGTATAAATCTGTTGAATTTGCAAAGCTCGAAATATTTTTAATTCTAACACCTGAGGTCAAGTGTCAACCTAAGATTTTCTTAAGTTTCTCAGGTTACTCTTCTTTCTTCACATGCATCTCTAAATTTAATAATATGGGACTGATTTTGTATCTGATGGAATATAACTCTGCCATACCAGGTTGAAACTGAAGCTCCACCTAGACCAGCACTCTGTCACTGATGGTGACTGGTACTGGATGCTTAGAAGTTTAAAAATCCAACAAGGAAAAAATCTTTCCCAGATTTTCCCTCCTAGCTTAGAATCATAGAATGGTTTGGGTTGGAAGAGACCTTAAAGATCATCGAGTTCCAACCCCCTGCCATGGGCAGGGACACCTCCCACCAGACCAGGTTGCTCCAAGCCCCATCCAGCCTGGCCTTGAACCCCTCCAGGGATGGGGCAGCCACAACTCTGGGCAAAAATAAGAAATGACCCTGTTTGTCACACCCAGCCAACATGGATGAGCTGGGGGACCCCCACCCCACAGAGGGGGTCTGTTTGCTTCTGTCAAAAAAAAGGAGAGAATTTTTTGAGCCAATACTGGACCAAAAGCATCATGTTTACCAGCCAGTGATGGCCCTGTCTCCTCTGAATTTCTCCCGTACTTTCTGGAAATCACTTTTACTTTCAGCTTTCACAGCATTATGTGACACTGTCCCACGGTTTAATAATGCTGTAGTAATAATCATTGTAATAAGTGCCTATAATTCATTTTTATGTTTTATGGTTTTATCATTATATATATAATTAATTGATGTACATATATAGTTAATTGTTATTACTAATTGTTATAATTAACAACTCTAAACTGCCATAGTTTCCTATATTTCCTATGTAACTAAACTGCCATAGTTTCCTATATTTCCTATTCACCCTCTTTATACCACTCATGTTTCTGTGATCAGAGTGATATGTATTGTTGTAACTATTTATTCCTTATAAAACAGTTTTCCAAAACATCATAAATCATCTTCTCTTCAGGGACTCTTTTTCCAAGCTGCAAAATCTTACTTTCTTTATTCTCTCCTCATACAGAAGGGTTCCAAGCCCCTCACCATCAGTGGTAGCTTTTCCCATTTATGGTTTCTGCTAAGGCACGGCCAAAACTGTGTATATTATTCAAGGAGTGGGTGTGCTCTGTATTTGCATAGTGGCATTGTTTATGTTCTTTTTTTCTCTCTTACTGCATGGCTTCCCCCTTTTGACTTTTTTCCCCCTTTTTGACTATTTTCAGAAAAATATCCACAATGACTCCAAGAACTCCTCCTTGAGTGGTAGCTCATTCAGAGGCCATTACGTTACGGGCGCCCTTAGGATTTTCTCCCCACGTACAATTCTTTTCACTTATTGTCAGCTAATTTTATCTGCCACCTTCTGTCCATTCATTCAGTATCTTCAGAGCTGACTTTCTGCAGTTTCCAATTTAACTGTTATGAGTAATTTTCTGTCATCTGAAGACTTTGTTACCTCATTACTCATCCTTTTTTTTTTTCCTTATCCTTTATTTCGTATTCACGCTGAACAGCGTGCAGCCCAGCATAGATCTCTGTACACTCTGTTGGTAAGCTCCTTCAGAAATATAGTTAATTCTGCTTATTCAGAAACTGGAATGAGCACAGGTCGTGCACAGCTTCTAATCAACAGGCTCCTGGGCAAAAGTGGAATATGATTTTCTTCAGTTTGGTGAATCTGGTCCTTTACTTAGTTTGCTTTTTTACAACTAGAAGAAAATCAAACACCAGATTTCATCTCATACGGGAAATTCCGTATCTAATGTGTTTTTTAATTTTGCAAGAAAAATACCCCAAACAACCCAATTTGATTATCCATATGGATTTCTTTGTTTCTCACTGCTAAACCCAGGAAGCTGTTTATCACCTAGTTCTAATCTTAAAGCCTGTCATCATCTTTTTTTTTTTTTTTTTAACAGGAATTTCTTGGCAGAAATTTGTGTTCCTTATATGTCACACAGAGTGAACTGCTTAATCCATTCTACAGCTACACCTCCATCAGTGATATATGAGAAGTCAATTAGCGCCATAAAAAGTTCTCTTGTCTGTCCTTAATATCAGACGTGTGAGCCAGGGAAGAGCTACTTGGAATAAAATTGGACCACGTTTCCTCTGATCTTCTTTCTCTGTTAACTGGGGTTTGGAGAATCAGGAAACGAATTATCTTTGACTCAGAATGCTTGGTACCTTGGGCCCATAAATACAGAAAAAAAAAAGATGGTGTGATTTTTAGGAGGTTCAGTGAAGTTGGGCTGGAAATATCATACTAGAAGGAAAGCAGGATTTCCTAATGAAACTTCAAATATTGGGAATGTAGCCGCACTAAAATATTCCTTTTTCAAATCTTAAGCTGTAACTCATCCAGAAATTGTCATGTTGGCCTGTGCTTGGAGGAACAGGAGTCCTAAGTTTTAGAAAGAATGTGACACGTGCCTTCCTGAAGCACTTCAGTGAAGGTGTGACACCATTCTGTGGGCTTTAAAGATGTATCCACAAACCTTTTCCATAACTACTGTTCTGTTTTAGCTAAGTTTGAAAAAGCTGTATGTGTAATTTTATTAATACGAGTTTTGTTTTTACTTTCTGCATGGAATAAGCACAAACTTTACTCATTTATTTAAAAATCAATATCATATAGAGAGCAAATTGCTTTTATGTCTTATTTTACGGTGTTATGGCTCACACAGTATTATTGCAGTAAATGCAGAAATGTTTGCACTGTTTAAATCAAAAGTGAGCATTATAAGTTGTTTATAGACAGCGAGCTCAGCAAACAAAGGTAACATTATAGAAAAGAAAAACACATTGATAAAGTACTTTGTCATCTAATCATTCTCTGCAATTTGCTCAACATTAGATTTAAAGCTCTTGGCTAATAGGTGGACAATACATTTTACCCTTGCATGATTTTAAATAATGTGTAGTTTGCTTTTCTTATTTAAAAGCTGTTATATGTCAGTAGAGATAGAAGCAGTGGTGATGCCCGATTCTCATTAAAAATAATAATACCCATCCATTCAGGACTGTTCCTTGCACTTACTGTGGTTTGCAGAATTGTTTTTTATGGTTTTGAGTCAGTGACCACACAGTGCTTTAGCTCTCTAAATGTGACATGTTAATACCTAAATGTATTATATGACATTCCCCCAACAAGTCAGGTGGAATGAGATTACACTGCAGGTAAAGGCTGGCCCTTAGATTTAACTCCTCAGAAACACACAGGGTTTAGTGGACACCGGCCATCGCTGGTTCTTACTTGCTGTGAGAGAGATGGGAGGTAATGAAGGAAGGTGACCTTTTCTGTGTGTTGGATGCACTTCTCCTTACTCCATACGCTCACTCACCATCACCTGTGGGTTCAGCAGCCCCTCAAGGGCTCCTCGCTTTGGCACGCTGAGGTCTGCTCAGAAAAGAGATAGGAAGGTTTTCCTTGCACAGTAGTATTCATTGAATCAGAGATGCATAGAATGGTTTGGGTTGGAAGGGACCTTAAAGATCATGGAGTTCCAACCCCCCTGCCCTGGGCAGGGCCACCTCCCACCAGACCAGGTTGCTCCAAGCCCCATCCAGCCTGGCCTTAAACACCTCCAGGGATGGGGCAACCACAGCTTCGCTGGCAACCCGTTCCAGTGTCTCACCACCCTCACAGGTAAGAATTTCTTCCTGAGATCTAATCTAAGTCTCTTTCAGATTAAAACTGTTACTCCTTGTCCTATGGCTCCCCTCCCTGATCAAGAGTCCCTCCCCATCTCTCCTGTAGCCCCTTTAGGGACTGGAAGGGGCTCTAAGGTCTCCCTGGAGCCTTTTCCAGGCTGAGCAACTCAACGTTGTGGACAGATGCTTTAGGCCTTGATTATTGAGGATAAAATTCCACATTCTCATTAACTAGAATAACACCTTTCCTCTCCCATTACTACAGCAAATGCACAGTGGCCTCCAACTCCTCTCCAAAGCCCAGCTGGATCCAGTCTGGCACAGGGCTTAAAACAACGGTCTGCTACAACCACAACAAGGTGTGCTGCAGGGCAGGGCAGTTGTTTAGCTGTGTGTTAACACAGGACATGATTCTTTCTTCAACTGCACCCCAGCTGACGTGAGACCAGGGCTGGTCCTGCCGTGCTTGAAGCTGAGATAACCATAAGGAGTAGTAGATAAAGTTATAAGAGCTTCAGAGCTCCGTCCAACCATCTGGCACCATTAGGTCTGCCCCACTTTGGGAATTGCACGCGCTCCCATAAAGTTAAGCCCTTCTGCAGAATTCACTAGAAGTACTTTTACAGAACCTGCTATTTATCCTGTTTAACATGGCTTGTAAAATGAAGTCTTACTGCAGTTTTGAGCTTTAGTAATAAAGATTGGGATTCACGAAGCGTCATAAGGGAGTTAAAGGTTCACCCATCACAGACTCCTGAAGTTATCTTTAAAAAATCAGTGATTATTTAATATTCTTTTATGTTCATTTATTTTAGAATATCTACATGAATAACGGAAGCTGTTTCATCTGACTATTATCAACGTGCCTCAATGTTCTGGAGCAGATACATAATCTTTGCATGAGACTAGTTCTGTTCACCTCAAAGGGACTACATTTGTGCTTAGCTTTAAGCACATTGAAACATTTTGTTATGCAGGAGGTGATATTTCAAGAAAAATATCAGCTTCTGTGCATAAAATAAACTTTAGGATATCTTGTAATTAAAGGGAGGATGAACCAATCATGCATATAACATGCAGTAAAAGTTTTATGAATCAAACAATTTCTGCTTTTAAGAAAAACAGAGATATAATAGATAGTTAAGATGCTGTACTTTCTTTTATAGCTTCCAAAACACTTTACAGAAGAGCTGGCTTTATCTTCACCTCCCAGAGGGAGAAGCTGAGGTCCAGAGGACCCCAAAGAGCTGTAGTCTGCCTTTAGCTGCCCAGCAAGCCTGGACCAGAGTCTCCTTTTTTCATGTGCCACCCATCAGTAGCCACTGGGCCACAGGCAGATTAGTATAAAATGATTTCTTAAATAGCATTTTATGTTTTAAAGAATTTTCTGTTGTTTTTTCCTGCTTAGGTTCACTTTATCAGATAATGGATGGGAGTAGACTGGCTACCTATTCAGGATCTGTTCCCTTCCATCTAGGTATGTCTCCAGATAACAAGATCACATTATTTTTCTGCCAGTCACCACGAGTAAGTAATTATAGTGGCTCATAGTGGGAGGCACACAACCATATTTTGCCTTAATTTAGGCAAAACCCATATATCTACTCCAGCCAATTAGCAAGTAAAAGATTCAATATGAAAAAAAAAAGGGTGTATCGTTAGACTATGGGTTCCCTGCTACAAGATTTTTTAAAAAAATGTGTTTAATTACCTGGAGGCGTCATTTTATATTCCCAAATCTTTGTCCAGGGGATTGTTCTAGACATTGACAAACTTCTTTACAACTTGACTTAGTTGCTTCTGCAATGACATGGACAATTTGTAGTTGAAATAAAACATCTGTGACTGTACATCAGGAAGTCCATTTATTCCCTTAGGTAATAATTTCATATTCTTCATATGTATAAGGTCGAATTAGCATGCTCTCAGATTTAAATTCTGTGTACTGACATTGAGCAAAAAATGATAGAAATGGTGACCAATGGACAAAAAAGAGATGAACACCTCAGACAAGAGAGAAGTGTGCCAAGATGATAGAATAGGGAGAAGTATATGGTAAGAGAGCACATGTGTGACCAAGCATAAATTTTGTAGCCTAGGACTGACAGCACTCAGTTTAAAGTAGGGCGTAGCTGAATTAGATCTTAAAGATCCCATTAGGTTTACTGAGATGCCATTTTGAATAGTTCATTAAGTAATTGATATTGACATTTTTGTAAGAAATTAATGTTGAATTTCATATAGAATGGTTTAAGTATTAGGATTTTATTCTCACAGATAAGATGGCATTATGATGAAATCTTACCTCTGCTGTTAATTGCTCAGAAAAAAATCCTCTATCAGAAAAAAATATGAGTTTTATGGAAACAGGGGGCAGGGATGCACTCAATTTTATATTTCTTTCTCTTATATAATTCAGTTATAGATTGGAAAGAGTTGTCAGAGAAGTCACTGGACTGGGTTGGCATGTTGTTGAAGACAATTGTGCGCCAGCGGTGCAGGTTGGATTGTACTGAGCTGCTGCTTATTGAAAAATATGAAAAGAGAACCAATTTTAAGTGATGCTGAGTTTCAAGGTGAGTATGAAACAATAATTAAAGTTTTTCCTATTTAGAATTTTAACCTAGCTCTTCTTTCCTGTGAGGGTGGTGAGGCACTGGAACAGGTTGTCCAGAGAAGCTGTGGCTGCCCTCTACCTGGAGGGGTTCAAGTCCAGGGTGGACGGGGCTCTGTGAAACCTGGTCTGGTAGGAATGCAATGATCTTTAAGGTCCCTTCCAACCCAAACCATTCTATGATTCTGTGATTAAGCAATTAATTTATCTTCATCCAGTGCAGCCCTTCAGACTTTGCACAAGGCTGTGATGTGAATGAAGCGCAACTGTGCATTCAGAATAAATATAGAATATTTGGCTATTCAGTATTGCCAATCAAAAATTGCCATTCAAAAACAGACTCAGACCATAAACATGATTTTTGTCATTCAATTCCTCCTCCTTCCTCCATAAAGAGAAAAAAAAGAAGAAATTCACATTTGTCTCTTAGAACCTTGAACACTGCCCCACAGACTTTCTGAAGCTTTATTCCCAAAGACATTATCAGACTGGAAGCACTGAAGCAGCTCACAGTATCAAAGAACTGTAGTGCTTCCTAAAGTGACAAAACTTCTGTTTTCAGAGCAAGATATGGGAAGCTGGGGCAAAAGCCAGTCAAAACTTGCTGACCTGATGGCTGGCTCCTTACATCTATTTTTAGGTTGAGCCTGAGGTTGCTCAGAGCAGATTCTGGAAAGCCAATTGTTTTGTGTCAATCTATTCAGTAATTATATAGGTTGCTAGCTTTAGCAAGAAATAAAGTTTGTGGGCTATGTTTTTCTTTCCTGTTGAGGCCTAAAAATATTTTCCAACTTTGATACTTTTTTTCTTTGCAGCACTTATTCAAGTATTTAATTGAACTGTGGACTTTTTAAACCTCAGGCACCTCCTTCCTGAATTTCATTAATTCCTATTATTAGTCCAGGTTCCTTTCCTTGTTTCCTGCAGTATATTTGCCAAAACAGCCTTATCTTGCTCTGATGTGATCATTTCAAAATCATCTGATGTGCCTTGAGTCAAAGACCATGAGAGATGCTCCTTCAGTCAAACAAGTCACTCAGGCTATTTGCAAGACTGGCAGGCTCCCAAGATTTCCTTTTTTTTTCCCCCCACTTGAGATGTACTACCTCCAAGAAGGACAAAACCTGGAGACATAGCATTCCAGTGCAAGATAATATTACTGCTGGAGAGAAGAAGTAATTCCCCACGAAATGAGGTCAGCAGTCCCTTTTTCTTGTATCTCCCTTATATTCCTTCATGAATTTGTCATGTCATTGCAGCTCTTATTTCAATGCAAAAAAGAGACACGGGAGATAAGGAAGAGAGATTATTCTGTAACTTCTGTGATATTCTATTTGCTCCCTTGCCACAAAACTACACCTGCTACAGCTTGCCTGTCATTAATGGAAAAGACTTCATGTCCCTTCAGTATGCTAGGTCTGGTGGCTAACAACGTCCACTGAGACCCTTTCTGGAGCAGCTCCACTAACATATGTCTATTTAATATTGGTAGAACACGGAGATTCTCAGCCCTGGTTGACTGAATATTGAATTGAGAGCAGCCCTTAGGAGAGGGAATTGGAGGTGTTGGTGGATGAGAAGCTCAACACGAGCCGGCAACGTGCTCTCCTATGAAGACATGCTGAGAGAGTTGGGGTTGTTAAGCCTGGAGAAGAGAAGGCTCCAGGGAGACCTCATAGCCCCTTCCAGTACCAAAAGGGGGCTACAGGAGAGATGGGGAGGGACTCTGGATCAGGGAAGGGAGCCATAGGATGAGGGGTGATGGTTTTAAACTGAAAGAGGAGAGATTTAGATGAGATCTAAGGAAGAAACTCTGCTGTGAGGGTGGTGAGACACTGGAACAGGTTGCCCAGAGAAGCTGTGGCTGCCCCATCCCTGGAGGGGTTCAAGGCCAGGCTGGATGGGGCTTGGAGCAACCTGGTCTGGTGGGAGGTGTCCCTGCCCAGGGCAGGGGGTTGGAACTCCATGATCTTTAAGGTCCCTTCCAACCCAAACCATTCTATGATCCTCTATGTCATAAATTGGGAGCAAAAATCTGGATTCTTTCTTTTCTATGTCTTTCTTTCAAATCTATGATGTCACCAGTTTAATTTCCCATCTGTCAAATGCGGATGAAAGCCCTCAAGGTAACAACCTGATGCTGAGAGGATGAATTTGCGATACATAAAATGACTGCCATAATCAAAGAAACTTGGTTAGTGCTGAGACAGAATGACTACCCCATTAAAATCTCCAAGATTAAAAGTAGGTGTCCTCTGTCATACTTAAAGTAAATAATTAAGTCCTTTGTGTCATAATTTGATTTTTAGATTTGAGAAGGTCTCTTCTAAAGAGAACCTCTTTTTACCCAAGTTGGTACCAATAATGACAATCTTCTGAAAGAATTCAGCGGTGTGGTTGGAGTTTCTATCTTTTATCTTTTATCCTTTGCTACCTGTTCCATTATAGATGTTGAGAAAGATATCTTTGCTTGTTTCAAAGTTCAGGCTTTTTTCCTTGGTCAGATTGTTTTTCTTCCTTCTTTCTTTTTTTTTTTTTTTTACTGAAGTTGTAATAGGTGTTATTATTTTTCAGTCCTTTGAGTTTATGTTTCGTACTGAGGGAAAATAACACTCCTGAGTAACAAGTGAACTTCATGCACTATAATATTCAAAATAGCAGATTTCAGTCTTTAATTATTTTCCATCAACTGCATCTTTACCTACAGACTGTTTAAAAATCATATTGCACAAAAAAAGTTGTTTGATGCTTTTGTATTCTTGTTACTCTATTGAATTCCATCTGCATCTCATAGTTTATGTGTATTGTTTTCTGTCTGGAAAAAGGAGGGTTCATCCTTGTCTTTTATACTTACATGCTATTATAATGTAAATAATAAATAATGAAAGATATTTTTTTCCAGAAAAAAACCCCAAAAAAGAGCAGGGAGAAAGAATGAAATTATTTTTTTCTTTCTTGTACATGTTTAAAAAACAATTTATTTCAAAATCTGAATGTTGCTAAATAACAAAAAATGCAACTACACACCACATTAAGGATTTTGGGAGTTCATTAAAATGATTTAAACTTTTCTTGGGTAAAAGTCAAAAGAACTGGCAAAATATCAGAGCTGAGAATAACACCCAGACTATTGCTGTGCCAGTTGCTGCACTTGCTACAACCGACCTAAATGGGTTATTCTTAAGCCTCCACCATGAAAGTATATTTAGCATTTTTTAAAATACTTTTCTTTGGTGGTGAGGCAGTTTTGTAAGAAGTGCTATGGAAATCTAAGGCACAGAAAAATCTTTTAAATCATCAGTGCTTGAACATAAGTAATGCAAGGAGGCTTTAAACTGTCTCCCAGACAAATGATACTTCCTGCTGAGCTGACCCATTCTATGACACAATTTAAGTGGATTTTTTTTCCTGTTTATGATCTTTTATTTGTTCTATTACACTTCAAAGCCGTGTTCTATAATTTCAGACAGCTCCAGAAACTTTCATCTTCAGGACCTTGTATGCTTTACTTAATTAAGTGTTGTACAGGTTTTAAGATAGGGAGTTTGGACACAAAGGATTATGTTAAATGACATAGAGCTGATCTGATCCAAGGTGCCATATGATGTGGTTATTCTTATTTTGATCTCAATTAAACAATGATCTGCCCCTAACTACTAAATGGAGGTGACTTGTTCCTAATTCTATTCACAGACAGGGAATTATTTCTTGGTACGAAGCAGAAATTTTACAGTAATTTTGTTGAACCGTATATAGTCTGAATATATAAAAAATGTACTCTGAATATGCAATACATTATCTATTCACATATATGAATATATTCTCTGAATATATAAAAGAATACTACCACCATGGAGAAAGAAAAAAAAATTCTTTAAAAAAAATATATTTTTCAACTTTCAGACAAACCCAGAAGCATGCTTGTTTGAAGAAAAGCCATAATAAAGCCACAATGTATGGGGAAAGAATAATCTGCTTTAAGCATATTTCTCATCCATTTCAGATGCCAAGATCATATAGAAGGCCCATCGCCTTTAACAGAGTAGCCTTCACAGAAAGTTATATTTAGGCAGAGGGTAAAGTGACGGATTACTGAGGGACTTATAAATACTGTATGATAAATATACACCCCTCATAGAGAATTCTCATCTTAGTTCATCTCTTTATTGCATGCCCATTATTGACAGTCTTTTTAAGAAAGTAAGGAGAGCAGCATTTCACCTTAGCAATAACTTTCAGAAACCATCTAGCTGAATCTGTTGATATGACACACAGGAAATATTCGCAGTGAAGGAAAAGTTACTATCTACCATAGTCTGTGTCCAGCCAAGAAGTTGTGTAGTCTCAATTTGTGTATTGTCACTGAAATGATTCCTCTGATATTTGGCCCTAAAATGTGAACCTTGAGGGTAACGTCTGTGTGTAGGGCACACTCAGAAGGTGGTTTTCAGAATCTGCCTTCGTGGTTCACAAGATCATTTTACGGCAAGAGCGCTAATACTACCTGAAAATAGAAATTCTCATCCAACATAATATTCAAATCTGTTGACACTAATTTATATCCTTAATTTGGTTGAAATGTAAGGAAAATGCTGAATGCGGGAAAAATGTGATTAGGAAAGGCTAAAATACAGCTCTGCACTTAGTCGCAACATCCAAATGAAGACTATTTATATTTCAGCGTTAAGGAGATTTATTTTCAGTTGTCAAAAACCATCAGGACAACGTATTCAGCTGGCTTTGATGTGAAACTGAGTCTCTCTGTATTGTCTCACAGGACTTGTGGATGGAGTGGCTTGCTGTGTGGGCTGGTCTCCTCAGCTGGATTGCCTGTAAGTCCTCCTGAGCAAAAATTGCTCACCCTGGGCATAAAATGCGGCACGAAGGCTCGACATAAACTTGCCACCCTAAATGAGACCTCAATGGTATAACCTGGGGAAAGAGATGCCTTTTTTTCCTGTTTCAGATCGTGCTCAGGTACGGTAATGTTACTTAACATTTCATGCTTATCAAGTACAGCAGAATTTTAGGATGTTCAGAGATACCTGATACATTGGGAACTTTAAAGAAAAAACCCCACCATTGAATGTAAGGTTAGTCCTCCTGATTAATATGGAGGCTGGTGTGTTTTTAAGGATCACAGTTGTGGTTTTGGTGGAAGTTCAGTGTATGCATCTATTTCTGTCTGTATATGACCCTGAATTCCTTACATGGGCCACATTTTAACTTGGCCACCAAATAATTACTTGCCTAACCCTGTAAGGTTCACCAGCTCTGTAAGAAAGTCTTTACAATCTTGAGTCGTAGAAGTAATTTGGAGGCACAATTTGTTCTGTTTCTTCATTATTTCATCCTTCGGATGGGGCCAGTAATGACTGCCAGTGGCGGAGGGTTACTGGAAAGATTAGTTAATATTCATACAATGTTTGGAATGTGTGATACATTTGTTTGCCAGGCTTTGTTTAGGCAGCAGATGGAATGATCAGGTACATTCATTTAAGCTGCCCTACTGGAGACTACTGAGTGTAACATCTTATATGCTGACATTTATGTAGGGAACAAATACGTATGTGGAAGAAACACAACTGCCTTCTCTGATGGAAAGCTATTTATTCACCTCTTGTAATGGAAAATAATAGGAGACAGAAGGATGACTGGGCTGAGGAAACAATTGTCAGTCAATTATGGAAGGTGAATGAAAGCTAAAAGCAATCAGCTAGAAAATATACATTAGATGTTCAAGTCGATCCAATATCGGTGCCTGTTGAAACTGGTGCAGGCTCTGGGAGAAGTTGCTGGCCATCCACTGGCCACTCTAACAACCCCAGCCTTACTGCAGGACCACTCTCTGAGGGGTGGATCTGCTTAGATGAAGGGGCTGAAAGGGGTTCAGTTTGTAGCTGGGTTGTTGGAAAGTCAAGTTCAACAAGACGTGTGTGTGTGTGTGTGTAGAACGGGACAGGAAAATTTTCTTTCAGTGTATAGGGAAAGGCAAATGATTAATGATTTAGGATTCTTTTCACACTGCAGTAAAAATTAATTAAAGATGTGCTGCCTTTAGGCAATTCTATGCTTACAATGATAAATATGGAAATGTGCTGCATTTTGCAGAATAAAAACCATTGTCTTTACAACACACAGAAATGAATTGTACCCACATCAAGTTTTATGTAAACACTCTGAAATTCAATTGGTAAGGGTTCAGCTGAATGTCTCTCTATGATTAAAGAAAAGCAATACTGGTGGTAGCATCTTGGGTAGCAATTCCATTCCCTCACTAAAGAAAAGAATTGGAAAGCAAAGATTTTTGTCATCTCTGGACATGGGGGCAGGAAGGATCAACAAATACTTTCAGTAGCTAAATATATTACAATTACGGTGAATGTGAGGCAAAGTATTTTTGGTTTTGTTTATTAAACTTAATGTGCTAGAAGTGAGCTCTGAATCTATTATCGCAAATAGGCCTCCAATCCCTTATCCCCTCTGTTCTTACAAAATGAAGCTACCAGAGTAATCTTCCTTTCTATTGACACAGAGACCTAATTCCTCTTTTCGAATCCCGGCGGCTGTCTCTCTATTAGTGCATTAAATAAAAACCTCTCATTACCTCTTTCCAAACTTCAACGTTAACTTTGAACTGCAACTCCAGCTTGCTCTTCCTCCCCTCCTTTCTCTTCCCTCCCTTCCCTTGGCTCCCATCCGGAGGGTGTTGGGAATATTCCTGGTCTTTCCTGCTGGTTGCCTGCCCTCCCTCCCTCCCGGCAGCCTCACCAGGCTGTCCTACAACCTGTCCTCGGACCACACGCCGCTCTCATCTTCTCCGCCTCTTGACTCTCCTCTCAGATCAACCTCTGCCACGCTGCCAGAAGTGACTCCTTCAAAAAAGGGCCTTTCATCTGCTTTCTGCTTGCTCACCTGTCCTTCAGCCTGCTGCAGCTTCTAATGATGAGAAAGTAAACCAAGCTTAAAAAAAAAAAAAAAAAAGAGTATATAGAAAATCCTCTTCATTAGGAACCCGAGTGTGCCCCGGCTATTCATATTGAAAACTGCTTTAATGCTCCTCCTGATTTACTGTTGAGGGAGTGTGTGTGTGTGTGGCACATCCACTAGAGAATTTAATTGGCTAAATGAGAAGAGAAATATTCTTGGGAACGTTTCTTGTTCCCTGAGGAATCTGAGGATAAAGGGAAGGAAAAGGAAAGGAGACTGTAACTGAGAGCTGAGCGTGTAACTTCTTGCCAGGGAGAAAAGAGAATTGTTTTCTGAGGTGGCTGAAGTACCAGCTTTGGGGTGGGGGAGGCTGCCTCTGTGCCCTCCTGCAGCCCTGCTCCTGTCTTCTCTTTCGGGTGAGATACCCTCATGTCCACGCTGTGTTGACTGGTCGATCCAAAGAGATTTCCACAAGAGGACCAGGGTAGCGAAACTACACCGGCATCCGGGGAGGGAGCTGGGGAGGGACTCTTTGCCAGGAGGTGTAATGATAGGACAAGGGGAAACGGTTTTAAATTGGAAGAAAAAAGATTCAGATTAGATCTCAGGAAGAAATTTTTTACCATGAGGGTGGTGAGACACTGGAACGGGTTGCCCAGAGAAGCTGTGGCTGCCCCATCCCTGGAGGGGTTCAAGGCCAGGCTGGATGGGGCCTTGAGCAACCTGGTCTGGTGGGAGGTGTCCCTGCCCATGGCAGGGGGTTGGAACTGGATGATCTTTGAGGTCCCTTCCAACCCAAACCATCCTATGATTCTATGATTCTATTCTATGATCCGTTTGGGTACTCGCTGAAGAAGCGATACGATCTGTCTGCTTATAGAATTAAGGAAAGACATAGTTAAGACAGGGAGAGAAAGTTATACTGGGTTCATGCAAATAAAGCAAAACACAGCCATCATTTTTGGCATGAAAGAAAATTCTCCTGTAATACGGGTAACGACGATATGGAACTAAAAATTCTAGAAAACTGACAGATGACTTTTTAGCACCTCTGAGGATGAATGTTTTGATGTAGGCGTAATGTGCTAATGAATTAGCCTTTCAAATTCAAATGGAGCAAATCTGCCTCATTCTAGTCCTGGAGCATGGAAAGTATTTGTTCAGACTTAAAAACTATCATATGCTCCAGCAAACTATGACAGGAGTGGAAATTTCCACTTGGTCAGTAGCAAGTAGATTTTTGGTGTGGGCTTCGGAGGTGACAGCATGTAAAACGCATGTAATCTTGCCTGGTTTAGGGTCGCATTTTACTTATGTTTCAATCGGTGTTGGTGAGGCTTGGACAGAAAGATGAGAGCAGCTAGAAAGAGGTGAGAAGATGAGCCAAACCTGCTTGTGAAGAGTGCGCTGAACTGGGTTGCAGGAGGCCTGTGACCAAACCTACTGGGTAAGGTGTGTGTCCTTGGGGATACATTCATGGCTGCCCAGAAGATGTGTCCTCTCCCCTCGAAGCAGAGCCAGGTCTGCCATTCCAAATCCTCTTAGAGGTCTTAGAAGCCAAGTCGTGTCCAATGAGCGAGGGGGTGAAATCTGCTTAATTCTGAAAACGGAAATATTTCATAGAATCATAGAATGGTTTGGGTTGGAAGGGACCTCAAAGATCATTGAGTTCCAACCCCCCTGCCATGGGCAGGGACACCTCCCAACAGACCAGGTTACTCAAGGCCCCATCCAGCCTGGCCTTGAACCCCTCCAGGGATGGGGCATCCGCAACTTCCCTGGGCAACCTGTTCCAGTGTCTCACAACCCTCATAGTAAAAAATTTCTTCCTGAAGTAAATTTCTTCCTGAAATGAGGGAGTCTTCATGGGGAAGACTTTCTGACTACAAGCGAAAACCCTGCTGGAAAGGTATGTGAGGTTGTCATGGAGCCCTTTTCGGTGGGGGGACGTTGGGGACCCTTGGTCCAGCATCCATCATCCTCAATCACTGCCTGTAGCCACGCAAGTCTGTGGGCTATGTCTTAACAAGAGGCTTTTCTGTGCCTGCTCTGCAATTTGCAGCCCCTTCAGTTCTGTCTCTGCCTTCACAGGGCCCTGATGTAAACAAAACACTGGGTTAAAATAGAAACTCCTCTCCAAAAAGGGAGGAGAAGCGAGCGGCATTATTGGATGTAACTTTGCAGCAGCAAGGGACCTGTGAATTGTCTTAAATGGCCAACAGCAGCTCAACCTCTCCCAGGCAGGGGGATGAGCGAGCGCTTGCACTTACAGGCAGTAATTACAGCTGCTGCTCGTTCCCCACTCCAGAGAAATTAAGCTGCTCCTGATTTAAGCTGTAGTTTCACGGTAGAAAGTGTTAGGTCTGGGTGCCTTGTTGACTTTGTGGGTTTTTTTTTTTCCTCCCCGGCTCCGTGCGGTGCCTCCCCCTCTTTGTGCTGTGTCAGCACAAAGCTTTGTTCCTGTGAGGTGCTTGGGGAATCAGGGAACTAATCTGACTTTAAAAAAACCACAAACAACCAAAAAAAAACCCACCCCACAACAAACACTGCTTACTTCCACGCCTAAAAACCCTGTGATGTGAGGAATGGGGACTGAGTGTATAGAAATAAATGAGGGTAGCGCCCCTTTTTTGGTGCTGGTAAAATTTGGGCTTATTTGTGTGTGTGCCCAACAGCCAGCCTGATTCTGTGCTCCGCAGGGATCACGGAGTCACGGAACAAGGGGTGTAAAAAAGCATGACTATCCATCAATTCCATCCTTTCTGCTAGGCACACTGTCACTAAACGTTAATAAAATCTTATTGTAACTCGGCTTTAAACCCCCAACGTCAGCAGTGCCATGCCATAACTAAGTACAAATTTTATTAGGCAAAAAAAAAAAAAGCATTACCTTTTATATTTTCCCTTAAAGAAAAAGATATTTCACTGTTGCATTCATCGCTAACAGAAACGCTATTATTTCAGTAAACAGTTTATAAACATTAAAAGCAACTGAGTGAGGTTTATGGGATTTAAACACACTTTTCATTATTTGTTAACAGGATTTGGTTTCTGCATGCCACTTCAAACATCCCTCTTGAATACACTTTTCTTCAGTTTTGTGTCTTGAAAGAAGGCTGAAAAAAATCTGCTTTACCTGAGCTGGATTTTCTCAAAAAAAAAAAAAAAAAAAGAAGACCTGATGTCAATTACAGGATTAAGCAGCTGTACAAACATTGTACAATATGCTAAAAAGCATCTTCAATGAACGCTTTCTAGTTAAACTATTATTTCTGTCATGAATATTTCAGTTGGGAAGTTTTAAAAATTGACTCTAATTAAGAGGCATGCTAAGAAGAAAGTGGTTATAACTTGATTTCCCTTTGACTAGCCTCATCAGGCATTCAGCAACAAATTATTTCCTTTCTTGACACAAGTGTGATGTTTGCTGGTGTCACTTAGTGCCAGTACATAGAGAAATGCTCATGGGCTGAGAGGTTAATACAGCATACATTGTGTCTTTGTGGTGGCAAGCAAAATTTGCAACTGTCTTCTTTATATTTACAGTGACATATTTCTCTTTTCCATAGACATGAGAACCCAGAAATATATATAGATTTTATTGACAGATTGACAATGCATGATCCTTGCCCACCGACTCTTATTTTTCACTTTATTGCACCGATTTAATAGTGTACTTTTGATGGGAATGGGGTAAGAGAAGTCAATAATAATTTGAGTGGATAAATGTCACGCAAGAAGTTTCATAGAATAACAATCTGGCAAAGAAATCCTCCTGGCTGGGGTTTAGTGTGTTGTGTCCTCTGAGAACTGTTGGTAGTCTCTTTAGGATGCACAGGAGCATCTCTGTGGAAGGAAAGATGACAAATTCACCGACCTCAGTATAAATGCTCCAAAGATGAAGGCTTGAAAATCGTGATAAAAATGAATGTTTGCTGGTAAAGAACAGGAAGGAATGGAAAGTTTCACTTATCTGAGAAGATGGAACTCGGTGGCTGATAAGATCTGAACATTATGAAGACTGTAGAATCACTGGGGATACGGGGGAATGAAGTATGTTTTAGTAGCTGCCAAAGCTGTGGTATAGCTAGATCAGTGTATAAACTAAATTGAAACAAAGCCACAGCAATGCCTTGTCAAGATTTCACCATCAAGCAAAAATGCAGCAGCAAATGAGGCAAAAGTGAAGCAGATTAGAAGCTTTTGACAGTTTCTGAGTCAGCTGGTGGCAGTTACCCCGCGTGGAGGTTTGCAAGCCCTTCATATCAGCCCATTGCTTTGTAGAGATTATTCTTACTTTTTTGCTCATATTACAACTTCACAGAGAGGGCTGCACTTTCAGCCAATGAGCAAAGAATGTATCAATAGAAAATTAATAGAGAACTGCTGCGCGCTTCGGCAAGATGATTACAGACTGGATTTGTTGTCTGTAATTTTTCAAGTGCTGAAAAAAAATAATAACTCGGGTAGAATGATTACAGTCAAGAGAAACCAATTAAATAGATTTGTGTCCTGTGGAATGTCTCAAGTGTATTAATCTCTATGTAAATGCTGCTTTCAAATAGTCAGAAAAAGCCCCTTTACAGCCATTCCTCCCTGAAAAATTGTAAATAAAACGGGGAGTCTGTTGATGGATTCATTTGGTTGAGGTGTTTTTTTCAGCTTTCAAACATAATCAGACACTTTAAGAAAAAGGAGGTAGTCTCCATGAAAATGTAAAATTAAGTGATAACCCAACTTTTGACCCTGCTGATGAGTCATCTCTGTGTGATGTGTTTTCTGTGGCTGTAGTGTTCTTAAAACAAAACAAGGAAATTAGACATTCAAAACCTCCAGTGTTAGGGTTGCAAAGTCAAGGACTCCAAAGATAAGAAATGCCAGGTTAGGTTCCCATCTTATTTTGTCCCTATCTGGCTGTTTATGTGATTAGCTATTTTTTGATAACATGTACAAATTCTATTTTTTTTTTGTTACGTTATTTGGCATATTTAAACTCCTCTTTTTTCCCCTTCTTTGACTACATAGCCACACTGCTAAAAAGTCCTTATTTCTGTAAAAAAATATTCTGGATGCACTGGCAGGCAGTGGTGAAGGAAATGTGAGAAAAAGCTGGAATTTAAGGTTTTTGTGTGTGGTGGGAACAGTGCTGGCTGCCTTGTTGTACCCTGAAAAGCTGAGACATGTGCCAATGAAAGGAGCAGGGTTAGGGTGAGGGATATGAACATTCCAGAAGAGGGCTGTAAGGACAATCAGAGGTCTGGAGAACCTCTCCTATGAAGACACGGTGAGAGAATTGGGGTTGTTCAGCCTTGAGAAGAGAAGGCTCCAGAGAGAGCCTTCCAGTACCTGAAGGGGGCTAGAGGAGAGATGGGGAGATACTGTTTGCAAGGGCATGTGGCGATGGAATAAGGGAAAATGGTTTTAAACTAGAGCAGGGTAGGTTCAGATTAGACTTTAGGACATTCTTTACAATGAAGGTGGTGAGACACTAGAAAAGGTTGCCCAGAGAGGTGGTGGAGGCCCCATCCCTGGAGGCATTCAAGGTCAGGCTCCATGAGGGTCTGAGCAATCTAATCTAGTTAAAGATGTCCCTGTTTACTGCAGGGTGGTTGGACTAAATGACCTTTAAAGGTCCCTTCAAACCCAACACATTCTATGATTCCCATTCCTGCCAATGTGACAGGGTCGCAGGGCAGGGCAGCCTGGATGGCAACCAGGGTGGAGCTAAAGACTTCAGGTTTTATGGGTCATGAAACTATGGGGCGTAGTCAACATGCTTCACTGTTACTCTGCCACACTACCAGCAAATGACTTCATTTTCTAGTGTTTTTATTATGCTGCAATCTGCCAGCAAAATATAGCTCTTCTCTACTTAATAAACTGAAAGAGGGGAGGTTTAAGTTAGATATTAGGAAGAAATTCTTTCCTCACTTAAACTGGAAGAGGGGAGGTTTAGGTTAGATATTAGGAAGAAATTCTTTCCTGTGGGGGTGGTGAGACCCTGGAAGAGGTTCCCCAGAGAAGCTGTGGCTGCCCCATCCCTGGAGGGGTTCAAGGCCAGGCTGGATGGGGCTTGGAGCAACCTGGTCTGGTGGGAGGTGTCCCTGCCCATGGCAGGGGGGTTGGAACTAGATGATCTTTAAGGTCCTTTCCAACTCTTCCTTCTATGATTCTATGAATATTTTCCCTTAAAATAACATATTCAGTTCCTGCACTTGTGGGTTGTGGTAAAACATGGGTGACACTTTTATAAGTTCAAGAGTAATAATTAGCATTGAACAGAAGCATAGGTTCAGGGAATTAACAAGTTTAAACCGAGCTGTCAAGGTGAGTAGACTATACCTACAGGTTGCTTCTTTTTCAGTATTTCTGACTGTTGACCAGAGAAATTTGGGGTCCTTGACCCTGACGGATACAAAGACAGCATAGGGTGGCTTGAAGGTCGGCCCCAGTTACTGGTGTAAATGCAAGCTGTGTGCTCAGAAAGGTGGACAATCTCTGTTGGTTCTGTACTGTATTCGCTGAACCAGGACTTCAAAATCTGAATGAAACCAAATTTCAATGAAAAGAAAGGGAAAAACCATGTCACATCACTACAGAACTATTGGTTTGAGTCTATAACGATTTTTTTTAAAGTTTCTTGTAGAAAAGCACAACGGAAAGTATTTGAGGACAATGGAAGACAAGGATGTGACCCCACTTAGAAAAAAGGTTAAAATGAAATACATTATTTTCCCAAAAGTGCAGTATGCCTGGTTAAACTGTTGTCTTTGTTTGAACAATAAATATTTTTAGAGAAGCAAATCTACTACAGTATTACCCAGGTAATTAGTAGTTAAACTACTGAAGACAAAGATTGGTACAAGAATTACAAGGGAGTGAGCTAAAGTAGAGATGATAATGGATTTTGTTGAAGGGGAAATATTTTAAATGAAATTCCTCCAGGATCAGTCTTGCGACTGATATGGTGTAAAATTTTCATTAATAATCTCAGCACGAAGTTGAACTTGGACACCGGGAAAATTCTCCAGTGACTCTTCTGTGAGGCAGGGGAGAGATTTTCTCTGGGACAGTCATAGGTGCCTACACCAAGGGGTTGGTGAAGGCAGTGGAGAGAAGAAGTCATCTCCAGAGGCTGGCCCATGGGTTATCCCACCACGGAGAGGGAGTCACGATGCAGCAGGAGGCTCATCTTCCTGCTGTAAGGAATAATGACATTGTTTATTACACACGGTTGAGAACCTGACGTTCAGGCCTGTTCCAGCCCTTGTTCACAATGTTAAAACAGGCCTTGAACATCGGCTGTGAAACCTGCCAGCCCCCCCTGGAGACTCTACTGGAGTCCATAGATAATTTAACAAAACCTGCCAGCCCCCCCGAGACTCTACTGGAGTCCATAGATAATTTAAATGCGCATGAAAGGACTTGCCTAAAGCCAATGTATTTCAAGTGCTCTGCTGCTTAGGTCTTTAAAGGATGCTCTTGCAGTAAGTTTCCTTTTGTTCCTGCAAAATACATTTGTAGGACAATATCTAATTCTCAGTCTCACCAGTACTCACCGTGAACCTGCTTAAGCGCTAACCCTTTCCCTCACAAATGAACTTCATTAAATTAGAGGAAGAGCAATTGCTGTCAGCTTCTCCCTTTACTTTGAGTTTGGCGCTCCTTTCCCAGAATTTGCCTTGTTTAAAAAAAAGCCATAACCCAACTTCTTTCCCCACCCTGATAATTGTTAAGAATCTAGCTGAAAATCAAGAGTAAAATATTCGCAGTGGTACAAAAGGCACTGAGGAGTAACAAAAGCTGGTTGTAATCTTTTTGGGTCTTATTATACTTATTTATGCCTGTCTCTCCAGCTCCTGGCTGCTCGTTGCTCTCCCCTGTATTGTAGCCTGTAACCTGCAGGGTTGGGTGCATGGGGTTCAGTGGGTGGGAAGGACTGGTTGGGTTTGGTTTCCTTGTTTGCTTACAAATTGCAACTCAGTTTAAAAAAGGAAGCAGAATCCCCCAAATTTTCTAAACTTCCTAAAGTTTAACACACGGTGTAGCAGTGATGCTGGTCTTCCCTTATTCCTGCTTCTTTTTGGCCAGACCTGGCAATGCAATCAGATGGTATTCATTCACATATTTTTTGTAAAATACCCAAATTTTTCTCTCTGAAGGGAGTTGGCTTAAGCTACCACTGCAGGTTTGGACACAAAATACCATTTTGCTGTTCTATACACAGGTATGTACAACAAGCACCATTGTATATAGAGCTCTGATCACATGTTTTCTAAAAGTCTTTGGAGAAGGGCAGAGAAAGATATCAGAATGAACAGTATGAGACTGAAATGGGTTTCTTTAGGCTATAGAGCAGTGAATTTTCCTTGTAAATACTCCATATTTTTAACAGCAAAGAATGATAGGAGCTGCTTAGCTTTTATAAAAAAAAAAAAAAGGAAAAAAATATTCTGTAGGGACAAAGGGGTATGTAGTGTAAGGCAGTGAAGTGTGGAAGAGGCTTCCAACAAAAGTTGTGGAGGTAAGAAACATAATGAGTTCCATTCTGAAGACTGATCAGCTTGTGAAAAGCATGATTTTGTGGCTCTTATGATATACTTGGCTTTCTTGCCTTATGTTAGGAAATGTTCTAACACATTGATCAGGGTACGCATCTTCTAGTTCCCTAAATTATCATTATTTAGTCTGAACTAAAGCATTTACTAGTTTAGCTGATGTGAACCGGTTGCCAAAAGAACTTCATTTGTACCTTCATTTGACTGCTTAATTTTAAACTCTGACCCTGTTGCTGCAAGATTTTGTCTGAACTTTATTTAAAGAAATGCAGGCATCTATAGTGATTGCAGTGAGTACAAGCTCAGCATATTGTGAAGTACATATGGGTTACGAGGAAATGTGCTATCACCACCTATATTCAAATAAGATCTCAGAAGGCTGGGTGCTGTTAGCTGATAGAATATTTTTCGGCTATTCAGTTTATGGAATAGTGATTCCCAGCAGCTGTCACCAAATTAAGGGTCTTGAGCTAGTCCCAGCCTGAGCAGAGCGTAGCGATTTGGCAGGAATCGCAAATGAGCAGCCCTCACTGATTTGCTGTGTGGGGTATGAATGGCAGAGCTCCTCAAGGGTTAACCCCGAGACACAGCAGATAATTTGGGAAAGATTTTATTTTATTTTTTTTATTATTTTTGAATTTGAACGGGAGACTTCTTCAAAACAATAGGTACTGAAATAGGAACCGCGTAGATAAATTATGCATTCGACACGGAAAGATCTCACATCATATAGGATTGTTTTGTCTCTTAGAATATCGTGCTGCAAGGGAGACGTCAGAAAATGGAGCACTCAGAACATCCGTATGCACATCTCGTTTAGTTTCACTGCAGCCCTGCCCTAATTATTTAAAACCAGCCTATATGACAAGGGCCTCTATCCGTCCCTCTATTTACACCGCCTTTAAGTTTTCTGTGGAGACGGTGAACCAAGTTGCCATGGTGTTCAGTAACTTAGATTCTTCTTTTAGGAGTAGGTACAGGATCGCCAAATTAATTTTGAAGAAAGCTATTGTAAAGCCAGCCAAAAAAAAAAAAAAAAAAAAAAAAAAAACCAACCCAAAAACTTGAGAATCCTGGAGATGACCGATCCTGAAGGTAAAAAGGTCCAAAATCCATCATCATGCTGCTGCCAGTAAGCTACTGTTAGCACATGCTTAGGCATATGCCTTTCCACATTTGCAGATGTCACCGATGCTTCAGAGGTTTGGGGGAGTAGAATGCATAAATAACAGTTATCGCTGTGGCCATTATATTCTGGGGTTTGGAAAGTCTTTTGCATTATGATGGAGAACTTTCTTCCAGACGGCAGCCAGAGGCAGTAAAAGAGAGATAGAATCTTGAGGGAGATAGGACGCACACACAAGTGTATGACAAATTATAATGACAGGGTTGGGCTTAGGATCTGTAATGTGATGTGCTGAAATAGAATCCATTTCCATATAGTTCATGTAGGACTATTGCCATTTGCCGTAACCATCTTTGCAAGGCTCAACAGATTTTCTCTGCATCAAGAAACACACTCTCTTCCTACATTAGTGTTTATATTTTTTTTTTCTCCCTCATGGCCTAATCTAATTCTGAGATATGAACGTAGTTTGCAGGGAGATACATATGGGTTTAATACAGCTCCAGTGGACTGTCCAACAGGAACTGCATCAGGTCCTTACCGTATTTGTGGCAAAGTGCTAACATCAGAACTTACATAAAGGTATGTTAAAATGTATTATTTTGCATCGTTATGTTTTTGAGCCGTAATTTTTCTATCTAAAATGCAGTCGTTGCAATTCAGCCACAAAAGAGTAAATGGGAAAAGAAGTAACTCATCCAAGGACCACCCTTTGTGAAAGATACCACTTACCTGCGCAGGTAGTTTGTTTTTTTCTTATTTTTTTTTTTGTCAGATGGTTGGACTAGATGATCTTTAAGGTCCCTTCCAACCTAGACGATTCTATGACTCTAGGTAGGAAAAGATGTTAACCTTAAAATAGCCAGTGGAAAGCAGAGGCTATGCTGGTTAGGAACATCCTGCCTTATGTTTACGAGCAGCAAACCCCTCACTGTCTTCTCTTTGCCAGTGGTAGAGAGTTTGTAGGTGAAATAGTCTACATTTGTAGGGCTACAACCTGTTTTGATTGCCACCAGTCCCCAGCCTGGGCTGCCGGCCGAGGGAACACACACCATTCATCAGCTAAGCTTGCTAATTAAGGGCGTACTTTCGGTCCACCCTCCACATGCAGGCTGAAGCAGATGGGAGAGGGAATCCTCACAATGAAAGCAAAATGCTCTTCGCTCTTATCCTGAGATGCTAAAGCACAAATGCACCATGTCAACCCTTGTGCTACTTTATTATCAAAGGCTAAAGGAAGCATTAAATTTACTTAGCACCTACTATTAATTGCTTGGCAGATTTCGAGTGAGCTGAGAAACCAAAATGTGTGTGTCCTTGAAATAATACACCTTAATAGGTCAACTCAAGGCCCGTTGATATAAATTACCTTCCTGATATTTCCTAATAAGCAAAAGAGAATATGTGGTGTATCATAAATACTTTCCTAAGTGCTTAAGATTTGAAATAATCACAGTTAGTGAAATGGTGGTACGATGCGAAGGGCTTCCAATGCAAATTTAGAAAAATTAGGTCTGATAGCTACTCTGTAGACTATTTATCAGGAGACTGATAAATGGTCATCATAACCCATCCTTATACTGCCCAGAAACACTACTTCTGACACCATAAATGCTAATGTTAGATCCTTTTCTTTCCATAATGTGGAATTGGATTATACCTCTTTATTGCTTCCCATTTTTTCTTTTCTTTTCCCAAACAATGGAAGACCTTTTAGTTCTATAACAGGAAGACAATGCATTATTCTGTGTAACCTTTAGAAAAAACCAACCAAAATCCCTTTATTAAACCTGAAACATAATTAGAAACAATGCAGAAAGATTTAGAAGGGTGTGTGGATTGGAAATGTGGAGGGCTACTGGCAAGTATATGATAATATATCACAGATTAAAATGAAAAAATACTGTATGCACAAAAAGGAAACATGTTATAGAATTCTGGCCAAGAAACAAAAAAGCTTTGGGAGTTATTGTGTGAAAAGTCTGTCAAATCCTGCGTGTAGTGCAGTTGTAGTGCTGAAGACAAACACGTTTCTCAGCATGTACTGTGAGGAGGATAAAATCAATGATGGATATACTATTTCTATCTAAAATTGTGGTTACACCTCACCCGGAATATAATGTGAAATACTAGTATAATGCAACTTTGCAGTGTGTGCCACTGACTTTGAGAACATGGAATGGTGCAGAAAAAAATAAGCTCAGATTGTAAGGATCTATACCAAAGAAAAGTTTAAATTAGACTTTATTCTAATTGAAAAATGAGAAGATCCACTGGAATTTACTGAAGTTTCGTATTTCAGTAGTTAGTGAATGTAAAACTCAGAGGCATAGCTGAAATACAATTATATAAAAATACCACAATATATAATTTGCTAAACTAGTGGAAGCAAGCAAGAAGTAATAAAAATAGGTTCAGGCAGATGATAGAAAGCATAATGTTACACTAAGGATAGCTGCTGAAAGAACCAAAAATAATGAGAATACAAGGGCACAGTCTCTGGTAGTAAAGACAGCTTCACATCTTGCTTCTGCATTACCTTTTACTGGGGAGCAATGACCAGTTGAGAGGCTGGTCTATAAAATAAAATGATGGGAGATAAAAATATTGTCTTTTTATTCCTAGAGCCTTTTTTTCCGCTGATCCAACGGAGATGGAAATTTGCAAACAGAGAATGGCAATGGGTACTAACGAATGGGGAAATTTAGCAATGCGGTAAAGCCAGTCTACAAGTCTTTCAGGAAAAAACCAGGTAAGTTTTCATACTGGAAAGGCAGAGAGGGCTAAATGTAAAGTGAAAGGAAAAGAAGACAATGGTCGTGAGCATCAGAAAATGTTTGGTTTTGGTATTTATTGGCTACAAGTAACAATTCTAAATTATTTCTCTGGAAACATTGATTTTATGTGTCTCCCATCATAACAATAACTGCATCTTAAGAACAATGAATCCATTTATCTTCATAACTTGATTTTGATTTGAGAATTTTGCCCTTATAAGGGAGGAGAATATTGCTTACATTCCTACAGGAAATCTGAGACAGAGCAGGAAAATGCAAACAGCCTGATCTTCTCACTACTGAGCAGCTTTTCCAGTTTGCTCAGAGTTAATCTCTCTCTAGAACAGACCTTTGTTGGGTCTTTGTTTTGTTTGGGTTTTAAATTTCATGCTCCTGAAAGCAGGTCTGAGTAAGGGAAACGATGGAAACACTCACAGAGGCTGGGTTTGTGGAAATAGTGTTTTCGGTGTAGAACCAGGAAATTTAATAGACAGTGCCAAGAAGCCAGTCACTTTTGACTCCAGATTGTATAAAGGAAAATAAGAGTGTGTAAGAGAGCTTATAAAGGAAAAAGAATTTCTTTGCTGGTATGAAAGGAGATTTCTTAGGAAGGTCTAAGGAGATCTTAGGATCTCCTTAGGAGATCCTTCCTTAGGAAGGAATCTAAGGAGATGTTTAGATTGCTTGAAAATTTAGGTGATTTTTTGTGAATCATGGACCCAAGGTGGACAGCATATTCCCTGTAGGACACCTGAAACTGTGGAGAGGAGTCTTGTATTTCTGTAAGTCTCCTACTCATAAAGCTCAGCAACCTGAAGTGGCTTCATGGTGCTGAAAAGCAGAAGACACAAAATGGGGCTGTGCAGCCAGGTGCAGATACCTCAGGTGTAGATAGAACCGAAATGGTGTGACCTGGACCAGGAGCTGAGAGTTGGTGTAAAACCTCCCGTGAAGGAGGATAGAAGAAGAGAGAAAGAAGAGAGCAGCCTGTGAATGCTCCACTGCCTGTGAGTGAGAGGATTTAGATCCATGCACATGGTTTGAGTGACCAGGTACTTTTCAGTGGCCATCAGGAAGGCAGACAGTAATTAACTGGGATGCTAGTATGAGCTCCTATATTAGGCTTTCTTAAAACTGTCCCTTAGAGGAATTCTGATGAAGTAAATTGTTTTCTTGCAATCTTTCAGGTGCAGATACCTCAGGTGTAGATAGAACCGAAATGGTGTGACCTGGACCAGGAGCTGAGAGTTGGTGTAAAACCTCCCGTGAAGGAGGATAGAAGAAGAGAGAAAGAAGAGAGCAGCCTGTGAATGCTCCACTGCCTGTGAGTGAGAGGATTTAGATCCATGCACATGGTTTGAGTGACCAGGTACTTTTCAGTGGCCATCAGGAAGGCAGACAGTAATTAACTGGGATGCTAGTATGAGCTCCTATATTAGGCTTTCTTAAAACTGTCCCTTAGAGGAATTCTGATGAAGTAAATTGTTTTCTTGCAATCTTTTTGTTATTTGTTTATTCCTTTATCCTCACCAAAGCTTAGTTTTCTTGGGGGAAGGAGTTGAGAGAAAGCGAGGCTCCGTGAAGGAGGATAGAAGAAGAGAGAAAGAAGAGAGCAGCCTGTGAATGCTCCACTGCCTGTGAGTGAGAGGATTTAGATCCATGCACATGGTTTGAGTGACCAGGTACTTTTCAGTGGCCATCAGGAAGGCAGACAGTAATTAACTGGGATGCTAGTATGAGATTTTAGTTGCATATATGGATTGAGCTTTGCCAATTTCATTTTCTTACAATTATCATGTTTTCCCCCACAAAAACTCCAGTTTCACAATCCTGACGAGTCCTGAGCAGAGGCAAAAATTCAAGACCAGTGTCTTAAAATGTTTAACTCCTAAATTCTAGCAGTAAATAAGATTTTGAAAGGAGATTTGAGGTGGTCAATTTATTTACAACCTGGGGATTCCAAATGCAGGTGTTTTGGATAGAAGGAGAGCTGCATATAGTGCTTAATGACAAATACTGTAAGCAGTTTAAATAAAACTGTATTTTCTTTTAAAATATATTTTAAGAGCAATAGCTCCTATATTTGGCTTTCTTAACGCTGTCCCTCAGAGGAATTCTGATGAAGTAAATTGTTTTCTAGTGAGAGGATTTAGATCCATGCACATGGTTTGAGTGACCAGGTACTTTTCAGTGGCCATCAGGAAGGCAGACAGTAATTAACTGGGATGCTAGTATGAGCTCCTATATTAGGCTTTCTTAAAACTGTCCCTTAGAGGAATTCTGATGAAGTAAATTGTTTTCTTGCAATCTTTTTTTTTGTTTGTTTATTCCTCTATCCTCACCAAAGCTTAGTTTTCTGGGGGGAAGGAGTTGAGAGAAAGCGAGGCTCCAATTAACTATCCAAACATTTTACAAGAGAAAATGCTTTACAGAAATCAGGACTCCTTCTCTTTAAAATGATAAAACTTTTCAGCTGAAGCTTGATGACCTATGGAGAAAAAAATTAACTTTTATATATGTCTGGAAACTGAGATTAGTATAACATTTCTTTGAAAAAACTCAGTGCTTTTAAAATTTTTAAAAAGGTCTGGAAGGTTTAAAATTGACATATGTGTCAACAGTACGAAATACAAGAAAATCAGAAGCAGCTTCAGCAATGATGAAGCTGAGAATTGGTGAAGAACAGCATTTCAGTTCCCCCCGCAAATCAGTTTGCCCGTATTTCTGACTGCATAATTACAAAATACATTATGTTCTAAAGCCAGCATTTACCAAAACTGATGAGAGAATTACCAAAGTAGTTGGAGTCTCTTAAAATGTACTGGTGATGATAATTGCAGGGATTTTGCTGGCAGGTTTTCCTTACTACCGGAGCTGTAAGGGCTGCGTTTTCTAGAAAGCCATCAAAAAAAGGAATTTTGTATGTTGAGCTTTGAAAAAGAATATGAATACTGCACTACACTAGTAGCAGAGCTGTGCAAAAAATGTGTTGCCAAATTAAGGTCTGCAGAGTTTGCAAAGTTTCAGCTAAACTAAAGTATTCCAAGCTGTACATTTTTTTGGGAATTTTTGTTAAACTTGGGTTTATTGGTTTTACTAAGTTTCCTTAACAGGCAGCTAATTTTAACAGACAACTGGACACAGTGAACTTCAAAGATGTATTTCACAGCTAAACCATGTCTCTTGGGCTTTTCCTTATTTTGGGGGTAGCCCAAGTCTGCTGCCTTTAACAAATATGTTCCAAATAAGCCATTTCGGTTTGTTTTTTACCAAAGCAATTAGCTACAGAAATATGCATTTTCTTTCAGAGTGCATTTTAGAGTAAAACCAGTGGGTGATTTTTTTCTTCTAAGTTATATTGCTGTTAAACTCAATGAATTAAAAGGAACCCAACTCATGTAGATGAGGGGGCATGGGCAGATTGTTGCATTCTGGGGAACTTAGTTCAGAAATAATGAGACACACTCCAGCCAGCGATTCTTCGCACCCCGTGAAACCTAGAAAGTGGCTTTCTGTCACAATTTATAGGGGTCCAGGAGGGAGAAAAGTGCTATGCAGACACCTGGGGATGAAGGAAAGATCCAGCCAGAGATCAGCAGAAAGACATGAAAGAGGGAAGCTGCCCTAACCCTCTGTGAAGCAGCCAAGCAGAAAGTTCAACATCGTCATCAGGCCTTCCTAATTTTCTTTTTTCTCTCCCCATAAAGGCAATGCAAGTGGGAGATGAAGGGGCTAAAGGAGGAGACACGTTGATGGAGCTGGAATGCATGAAGTTCCTGTGGCTGGGTGTGGAGGGGGTTCCTGAGGACTGTGCAAGGAGCTCCAGTAAGTTCTGGGAAGTGTTGACCCTACAGGTGTTATCCCAAAGATAATTTAGGTACATGTGAGTTTTCTCCCATTTTTTGATGTAAATGTTGTTTAAAACGTTAATTTTAACTAGTATTTAAACTTACTGTTAGATATTTCTAAATCCATCTTTGTAATCCTGAAGTTATGGTATTTGCTTTCTTTGTGGACACAGGAGGTCAGCAGAAGGATGCTAGTGAACACGATTGGCAATATAAAAACTGAAATATATGCATTCTGACTTCTACTCGGGTTCTGACAAGTGAATTTTGAGGCTTAGTAATTACAGTCATGCATAGGAAGGCTGTTAAACTCCCATAAGTGAAAATGGATGCATTTCACATAGTAACCATCTATCTATTTTTATCTATATTTATTCCTTTTTCCCATCAGAAGTTTTATCCAGCTAGAATTTGAAAACTGTGAGCACTTGTCTAGGGATATCTGAACAGCCTAAAGTCATTCAGGCAACCTTATCTCTGTGCCTGAGGTTATATGGGCAGATCAATGGAGAAAGACTATGTGCAGTGACTGAGATGCACCTTGGACAAATCAAACTCACTCGATATATACTACACATCTGAGGCAGATTTCCACCTCTGAAATCCTGGAAAGAAATACGGGAACCCTGATTTTCCACTCTGCAAAGGTAAATTGAAAGGGAAGTGAAGTCCTGAATTTATTTTACTTTTTTCCTTTCGACTAAATACTCCAGTCATATTCCTTTTTCTCCAGAAACTGGGAAGAAACATGAGAGGGAGAGGAAAGAGGCAGCTCTCAAAGATGGCTTGGGAGACAAATTATATTCTTAGCCATGTTATGTATTGGATAGAAATACCTCCCATTCTAAAGCATTTTGAGATCCTAGGGCTAAAAGTGGTTCTGTAATGAAGCTTTATTATTATTATTGTTGTTCATATTTAAACATTCTGCCCTATTTTATGGTTCTAATTAAAAGAAAGGTAAGAAAAAGACTGTAATGGAATGACTCACAAAGAATTCTTATTCAGTGGGGCTTCAGGTTTGTCACTTTACTGTAAATTACAAGTTATTTTCTTTCAGAGACTGCAATCAAGTATCCAACTTTAGAAAATCAAATTCCGTTAAAGAACTGTACAACTCTTTATTTTAAATGTAATACCTGTCTTTCTTTTCATTGTTCCAAATAATTTCCTCTCTTTTCATTTTCCATTTTCTTCCTCTATGGAGGTACAATGCAGGTCAGAACATGGGTTTTCAGTCTCTTACAGAATATATTTAGAGGCTTGTTGTAGTCGGCAGAAATGCAATTGGTAATTGAGGTTTGTTTTTTTGTTTTTTTTTTTGGTTTTTTTTTCTTAATAGGCTATGAGCTGAAAAGGACACTTCATGTTACTTAAATAGTCTATCTGACAAATTATGCTCTTTAATTCTACTTAGGAAACTGCCTTTTACATTAACTAAACATCACCCTCCTCCCCGACCCTACTTGACATTTAAAGCTTAAGCGACTACAGCCTACTTCTAACAAGTTCCCCTTCAATATAAATTAAAAATATGTGGTGTTGAACAAAATCATCCAGTATCAAACAGTGCGGTCCTCAGAGATATTTTTTTTTTTTTAATAATGTTCATGTACAAATAGAGGAATTCAATTAAAAAGAACCCACCCTAGGCACTATGCAAACTTGCAATATTAGCAGAGTGTAACGTAACCCATCAGAGAGCTCACCCCATATATTGTTGTATATACATACACACACATATATGCACATATAGGCACACATACATAGTCTTAGACCGTTCCAAAACAAAGAACGTCTTCAGCTCTCATGATTTGTGATGGTTTTATTTTAATTAGGAATATCTCTTGGTTTAGTTGGTTCATTCAGACTCACTACTGTCAGCTTCCTCAACAGCTGTATCCTGGAATTTTAATTTCTGTAGGATGCAGTTATGCAATAGGGGTTTTTTTTGGGTTTCATATTTGTGCATTTAAATAATTAACATGAAGGTTGCTTCTCATAGTAGCTTGAAAAGTAAGTGATATGAATTAAAATCTTCAGATTTTACCCAAACTCAGTTTTACCCTCTACCTGGGGATGACAAATCCTAGAAGTGATATTTGATACTTGAAATGACCACTGAATGGACAAACTCAGTTTTACCCTCAACCTGGGGATGACAAATCCTAGAAGTGATATTTGATACTTGAAATGACCACTGAATGAAAGACTCCTGCAGAGTCTCCATAACTTGCCAAGTCAAAGCAAAGTCAGATCTCCTTTGAGACCCTTGTATAGTCCTCTGTCTTTTGCAGGAGAGTAACTTGCCAAGGTGCTCAAAGCAAAGTCAGATCTCCTTTGAGACCCTTGTATAGTCCTCTGTCTTTTGCAGGAGAACAGGAATAGACAGATCGATTTCTTCCCAGGAGAAAGAGAAGAGAAAATGGACTCATCTTCCAAACCAAGTTGGGACATCATTATGATTAGACCCTTTGGGTTCACTCCCAACAACCTCTGAAGATGATGTAGGGCAAAGCTGCCTTTTTTTTGGAGTTCACAGCTGCGTGTTAGCCTTACATTAGACATCTGTTGAGCTCTGCTGTTTGTTTTGCTTCACATTTGATGTGAATGTGTGTCATATTTTTAAAACAGATCGGTCATAATAATGGAAAACATACTCCTGCTTACGTAGCACACAGCCAAAAACTATGCAGTTGTGCATCAGTAATGCACGTGCAGGGGCAGCAGATCAATCACCACCCTTAGCTCTTGCAAATCCTCCCAGTTTCACCATTAGTGGTTTTAGTAAATGTCTCAGGTGGAAAGAGCACGATGTCGGTGGAATAACTTATGATTGGAATACTGCATGGCTAGAGATCTTACATGTTTAATTCCTGTTGTTCACCCAGGAATTTTAAAGGCCAGGCTAATTTGACATATTATTTTTTTCTTCTGTGATGAAAAAACTCCTGTTTCCATGTAATTTCTTGGAATTTTTTGTGCTCTTCCTTTGGGTTAATTGTGATGAAAACGAGTAACTCACAAATGCACCAAAGCAAACTCCTCTTTCCATGTAATTTCTTGGAATTTTTTGTGCTCTTCCTTTGGGTTAAGCATTTCTTTGCTTATGTGAGTGTTTTAATTTGAGGGCCAAACCACAGAATTTCCTGGAAATGAGGTAATAGACTTATTGACGTGTTATTATAAGCAGAGAATGATTTGTTTATGTAAAATATGCTTGAAGCTGTTTTAAATCATAGCTTACGTTATGATGCTCTAAGCAGCTGTATTTCCAGCAGATGGGAACCCTTGAGTATTGATCTTCTGAGTAAGTGGTTTAAACAAAAGACCAAATGATATGCCTTCTGGGATCAGATGTGCATAGCATGCATAGGATCAAGTGAAGATCCTGCAAGAGATTAAAGATTAAAAATATTTTTGAGTGACTAGAAACTAGCAGAACATTAAAAATTGCTCTCCGACATTTATTTTTCCAGAAAATTGATCCTGAAAAACACTACAAGAACTGGACCTGCCCAAGAAAATAGACTTTTCATCTAATAGCTTAATTTTTCTGCAGCAGAACCATATTTGTAAAGATGCTGTCCCATGTGAGTCAGTCTTGGAGTCCTAAAAGAGTATTTGTGAAACACCTAGGTTGCTTGCTGATGTGATATACACATTTTGACAGTTATAGGACTAATTCAGGGAAGTACTTAAACATGTGCTTAACTTTAAACATTGCTTAAATCTCATCAGCTTTAATGGAACTTAATTACACATGAAAGCACCCTCAAAGAATAAGATAATTTCCTATAAATCAGATTTTTTTAAAAAAAGAGTATGCTATAGAAAAAAGCTTTAACTGTAAATTTTCAGCTACAGTACTGTGTCTGCCTAGTAAATGAACTGTTTTAAAGTAATTTTAGCTGACTTGCTTTAAAAGTAGCAAAAGTAGTGAGTGTTTATCTCTTTGATTCTTTCTTTAATGCAGATGTATGGAAGGAAGCAGTAAATATGAAGCATGGCTGGCCACTTTTATCCTTCATGCAACTCCAATGGCTTTTGTGGCGTATTGCTGGGAATGAATTTGGTCCACTGTTGGCAGAATACTTGTCCTGACTGCATGCGACAGCACAATTTAGTGAAAGCATATTAAATGTCCCATTTTTGAGACCCATAGGAAAGAACGTTGAAGCACATACGGTCAATTGCTCCCTGGAATTAACGGTCTGGTTTGATTGTTGTCTGCATGATTAAAAATAAGCAGGAAGTTTTTGAATCAGAAATTTCAGAGGAAAACTGTGAGAGTTGATAAGCGCACTTAATATACTATCTAGATGGACCATTGGTTTGATCTGGCATGTCAGTTCCTGCAAACAGCATTTCAGCACACAAATGCCAAAGGGAATTTGGTCTCAAGCAGAGGTTAGAACAAGTTAATTTTATTTTAAATCCTTGTGGTTTGGGAATATTAAAAAACAGAATGACCAATTTTAGTAGAATGCTTACATCTTAATGCATAAGTCCAATATGTTTAAGAAAAGCGTGAATGACTTCAACCTCCTGCCTTTCTGGGGCTGTGGGAATTCAGCTGCTCCCAGAGTCAGACCAACAGTTGCTGATGATTTTGAAAAGAAATGCAGACTCCAGGTATATTTGAAGTTGAGCTTATTTTATTTACTGTACTTCAGTGTCAAAGTGCACGGAACTTCGGTTTTCAAAAGTGATCCTTCTTTGTGATCCAAGGGACAACGACTGAACCATCCAGACACGTGATTTATGGACACTAATGCTTTTATTAAAGATCCAGGAAGTGCTCAGTTTTTAATATTGGGAATATACTGAATGATGAAATTTATCTTTACACAGGAGGGGAGTACAAGATGGATGATCTTTGAAGATGTACTTGAGTACTCCTGGGACATGAGAGCTGCACTGGTCAGGTGAGTTCATTTTGGATGCATGGCAGATTTTGTACAGCTGAAGCACATTAACTTAAACATAAATTCAGAGTAGATCAAGCATTACACCAAGGTTAATATTGTTGCAAGGCAACATGTACTGCAGGGTCTAAAAATCAGTCAACAAAAGAACCAGTTGAGAGTTGGATTTTTGTTGGCATCTGGACCTGGGCAGACATTGGGATGGGCTGCCCAGGGAGGTGGTTGAGGCACCATCCCTGGAGGTGTTCAAAAGACAGGTTGATGTAGTGCTGGGAGGTATGGTTTAGTGATGGTGCTCCTTGTTTGTTGTGCAGGTGTCTATTTTTGTCAGTCAGGTTGATGGTTGGACAAGATGATCTTTAAGGTCCCTTCCAACCTAGAAGATTCTGTGATTCTGTGATTCTGTGAAGTCACCTAACTCTGTATCACCTGTTTCTTGCACATTGGCTTAACTTTGAGAGTTAAGATGGGGAAACACTTTTTTCCTCTTCAAGTTATTATACATTTCTGACAAAAAAAAATGTACTTAGGGCAAGGTAATAGAGCAGTGGCAGAAGACAGCTACTGTAAACTTATTCTAGGAAGTTAGTAACAAAATCACAAGGTCTCAGAGTTGCCCCAGTGAAGAGCTCTGATTTCTGTCATCAATTCTGCAAGTTGCCTTAGAAGCTGAGCTACTTAATCTTTCTTTTTTTTTCTTCTTTTTTTTCCCCCTCATGGTAAATTCCAGCTATGCCATTGAATGGCTGCGACCACCTGTTCTCCCACACCTGTTTCAATTTATAAACCATATGTTGCAGTCACAGACTAGAACCACCATAGACATGATGTGCTTTCTCGTTAATATTTCATAGGCTTCCTAGCCTCCGCGCTTCAAAATAAGTTGAAAACATTGATTTTGCTGAAAATCAGGACCGAGGCTGGATGTTTTCCCAATATTACCTCTGCTCCTTGGGCAAGGAGTTATAATGGTTGCTGAGTCATAAAAAATCCTCGTAGAACTATCAGCAAATTGCTATCAGATATCAGCACTAGCATTTCAAAATGAACCCTACTGTGATCAATGGTAAGGAAACTGAAGATATATGATAACTCTGCTGTAACACGAATACATTTGCAAATAATAATTTGCAGGATCTTTCTAGGCTCACCAAGTGTTCAAAACAGTTTTGCAGATCACATGTTCAAATAGAAAATGTCTTAAATTTACTTCATGTTAAGTAATTTGGATAGCTGGCCAAATCCTCACCCAGTATACGCTAGGCCTTTTAAAATTCTTTTTCATGGAGGTGTAACAATTTATACATCAAATGTATAAAAGTACCATATGTGCTTCATCTGCTGGTATGGACATCTGTAAGTTCATAAGCTTAGAAACATGATAGGCTTGGATATTCAGGCATAAGGTACCTTTCACTCAGTTGGCAATACAGTAAAACCTCATTCAAACTATATTCTATACCTTAAACTTTCCCCTGAGCAGGAGAGCTTCCATACCCATGGAACATTGATGAATGCTGATGATAGATAGTAAAAATACTTTTCATGAAATTAGTAGACTTTATATTAGAGCCAATATTAGAGCCATTCTTTGGACCTTCAGTCACTCCCTACACCAAAGTGTGGATCCCATTGCCTCCTTGTGGTGGTGTGCTCTCCCTGTTTTTCCCCTTCTTCCCCTCTTGGCTCCTGCTTGGGCCTTGGCCACCATGGCCATCACAACATCAGTTGTGATAACTTGCACCTGGTCTTTGGGGGATGGCTGGCAACACAGCCAAAACACCACCTGGAGTGGGGACCTAGAAATTTTTTGTTCCCATAAGAATATGACTATAGGTCAATTTTCTTACTGTATATATAGTGGACAGCCCAAGAACCCCTTGAGCTCTCCTGTACGACAGCGGCTGCACGCCAGGATCTCCCCGTTTGTGAGGATGCTCACTTAAGGTTCTGCTCCTTGAGGCTGAGAGATTTCTTCCTGCAACAGATCCTTGGTAAGTGACTAATGGCATGCTAAACTTTGAAATCTTAGCTAAGTAATGTAAAGGATTGATTGCGCGGATATATTCCTTTAGACATAAACCGTTGACCAAGTCTGGGACTAGGATTGGATCCAGCCGCACCCAGACTCCTCTCTGAGAAGGAGTTTAGAAAGCAAGGGGGTCCTTTCTGAACCTCGTGACACAACGGGAGGGTCTCCCTGACAGCTTGTCTGACCCTGTTCTCTCTGCAGTAAATCATAGAGTGTGCCTTGATATCCAATGTCTTAAAACACTGTCACATTTACTACTGGTTTTATCACACTTACTACTGATTTTGTTAAATCACTGTTTCATCTTAATAAAGATTTCCCTACTTCACTCTAACTAGTGAACTTCACTAGTTAGAGATGGGGTTAGATGGAGAATCACTCCGTCCACAACACTCCTGTAGCCATTTTTCTTCACCAGCTTGTGCTGAATTGATTTGGAAAGGAACAGCAACTCTGGTGCATTGACGTGCTTTCTGAAGCCATTTGCCTGTGGTGGAGATTGAGATGGTCTTATGAAAACCCTTTATGCTTTGCTGACTTTCATCTACTGTAAAGCTGTAAAGGATGAAGTGGAATTGCTTGCAAAATGATTTGTTGTGTCATGGACTCTCTGCTTCACTTTTACCCTTCATAATGAACTAGGAATGTATATTTATTACACTATGCAGGGGCAGTGAATCATCATGGGTGATGCAGAGCTGAATGTTTAATTAATGTCATGGAGAAACCAGAGTAATATTGCGCTATTTGCCTATTATTGTTGAAAGAGCAGCAGCTGACAACATAAAAAGCCAATTATGTTTCTAATAGCTTGTACTGGTGAAAAATCAAGGCTGCTGGAGGTGGTGTGCATTGCTGCTTTGTCTCTCTTGCCTTTCTTCACTCCTCTTCTGCTTATCTTTTGCTTTCCCTTTTTTCTCTACTCTATTTTTGGTTTCCTGATTACTTATTCAGAGAGAAAGTTGTAGTATCAGAAATAGACCTCTGCTTGCTTTCTTCTTTTTTCCCTTCATTTTTTTTTGGGTCTTGTATCCCATTCATCTTTACAGTCTTTCAGCAACTGTATTCACTTAAATAAAGTCAATAGAATTGGCAGCATGGGGAAATGAGATAAACAGGAAATGATAGGGCTTCCAGCTATGCCTGTTTAGTTTAAAAATGAATGGAAAAACAATGTTCCTGAACACAAAACTCATGGAATGAAACCCTACAAATTTTCAGAGTCTTAAAGCTTAATCTTAGCTTAATTTGCTCATTGATCTACTGGAAGTTTTATTCACGACTTTATGAAGAGTTCATACCAAAAGTTAAAAATCCTTGTATTGCTAAACATATAGTATCTATACAGTAAAGAGAGAAATCTTCATCCTCATTTAGGCCAAGAATTTTGTTTTCAAAGGATTTGCTTTTAATATTGATTGTAACATTATTTGAGAGGAGAAAAAAAAAAAAAAGTCTTTGCAGTATTTATCTGTTTGAAGTTCCAGGAGATAAGATGGAGTAATGTTTCCACTTTACATTAGGGCAAGGATAAAATAATCTTAAAAGCAAAGTCCTAGATGGATGGATTCTAGTTTCCTGATAGTATCTCTGGTGGTTGGGATCTGATATTAGCTGATTATCTGGATTATCTTCTAGATTATAGATATCTAGATTATCTGGATTTATCTTCTGTCAGACCTTTGGATCTCTAGGTCACCTGAATGCACAAGGAAAACTGATTTTAGCTACTGATGCCAATCACTTTTTGACTGAGAGGTGGCTATATGCTCCTTTTTCCCCTTCTGCTTAAAATTTCATCCTTTGGCTTTAACAAAAATCTTAGTTTTCCTTCTCATCCCATTTTAAATTTAGACCACTTCTGCCCAGAAACAAAGGACTGTGGCTCAGTTCTTGAGGCTGTAACTGGTGAGTTCTGTGGATTGGAGACAAATGAATTAAACCTGACTGAACTTCCTGAATCATCCATGGGTTTTCAGTCTCAATTTTTCATGTTTTCCTTTAATTTATGATTGTCTTGATCTTCATTCCACAGACTTGCCGTGATGTTTCCGCACCGCTTTAGTCTTGCAGTATTTCTTCCAAAATCATGTTCTCTCGTATGTTTTCATATGCACTTAACTAAAATACCAAAATTCCTTCTTCTGGCTACTTAGTGACATTTAGTCCAGTGGAGAAAAACACAGCAAGCCTTTTGAGTGGTAGTTTGGTGTATGAAAACAAGCAACTCGCTTCTGATACATAAGATGTGACAGGGCAGTATAGCCAATGAAGTCAGGAAAACTTTATGTATTTGGCTGAACTATGCTGCTAGGATGCAATCCATGTTTAGTTTTAACAGCACCATAGGAAAAAAACCCCAGTAGTACTCATATTTGGCCACTAAAACTTTTCTTCTTAAGGACTTGACTGTCATGCTCCTGCCTTTACGTCTGTCTTCTCTTCTGAAGGGGTCTAAGAGGCAAACTTTAGAGAGGATGCTGAGGTAAACTGAACATCAAGGGGAAATCTGGAATGCTCTAACAGGACAAAAATGCAAGCGTAAGGAATCACATGTCAATATTTTACTCTCCAGCATTAAACCAAGATCCTCAAGGGCATTTATAGTCATTCGCCATCGACCACCCACAAGGTGGAGATCTGAGGCCTTTCTTCTTATTACCTCCACTTTTTAAATTTTTTAAAAATTTTTTTAAAGTGACTACACTCTGTCATCACAGAACTCAAATAGCTAGTGATTTAAGGAAAAATAAGATATCACAGTATTGGGAGGTAAGTACAGTTCTCTCCACATGCTTTGCTTTCCCAGCTTCTAAAAGCAAAGTGTAATTACAAGGTTGCTACTGCCGGGAGGGTCATCCAGAATAACTCCCCTTGCATACAAGTGAAAGAAAATGTATCAGGCTTTTCTTTTTCTTTTCTTTTACTCCCTACACCAAAGTGTGGATCCCATTGCCTCCTTGTGGTGGTGTGCTCTCCCTGTTTTTCCCCTTCTTCCCCTCTTGGCTCCTGCTTGGGCCTTGGCCACCATGGCCATCACAACATCAGTTGTGATAACTTGCACCTGGACTTTGGGGGATGGCTGGCAACACAGCCAAAACACCACCTGGAGTGGGGACCTAGAAATTTTTTGTTCCCATAAGAATATGACTATAGGTCAATTTTCTTACTGTATATATAGTGGACAGCCCAAGAACCCCTTGAGCTCTCCTGTACGACAGCGGCTGCACGCCAGGATCTCCCCGTTTGTGAGGACGCTCACTTAAGGTTCTGCTCCTTGAGGCTGAGAGATTTCTTCCTGCAACAGATCCTTGGTAAGTGACTAATGGCATGCTAAACTTTGAAATCTTAGCTAAGTAATGTAAAGGATTGATTGCGCGGATATATTCCTTTAGACATAAACCGTTGACCAAGTCTGGGACTAGGATTGGATCCAGCCGCACCTAGACTCCTCTCTGAGAAGGAGTTTAGAAAGCAAGGGGGTCCTTTCTGAACCTCGTGACACAACGGGAGGGTCTCCCTGACAGCTTGTCTGACCCTGTTCTCTCTGCAGTAAATCATAGAGTGTGCCTTGATATCCAATGTCTTAAAACACTGTCACATTTACTACTGGTTTTATCACACTTACTACTGATTTTGTTGAATCACTGTTTCATCTTAATAAATATTCCCCTACTTCACTCTATCTAGTGAACTTCACTAGTTGGAGATGGAGTTAGATGGAGAATCACTCCGTCCACAACACGATTTCCCTACTTCACTCTAACTAGTGAACTTCACTAGTTAGAGATGGGGTTAGATGGAGAATCACTCCGTCCACAACACTCCTGTAGCCATTTTTCTTCACCAGCTTGTGCTGAATTGATTTGGAAAGGAACAGCAACTCTGGTGCATTGACGTGCTTTCTGAAGCCATTTGCCTGTGGTGGAGATTGAGATGGTCTTATGAAAACCCTTTATGCTTTGCTGACTTTCATCTACTGTAAAGCTGTAAAGGATGAAGTGGAATTGCTTGCAAAATGATTTGTTGTGTCATGGACTCTCTGCTTCACTTTTACCCTTCATAATGAACTAGGAATGTATATTTATTACACTATGCAGGGGCAGTGAATCATCATGGGTGATGCAGAGCTGAATGTTTAATTAATGTCATGGAGAAACCAGAGTAATATTGCGCTATTTGCCTATTATTGTTGAAAGAGCAGCAGCTGACAACATAAAAAGCCAATTATGTTTCTAATAGCTTGTACTGGTGAAAAATCAAGGCTGCTGGAGGTGGTGTGCATTGCTGCTTTGTCTCTCTTGCCTTTCTTCACTCCTCTTCTGCTTATCTTTTGCTTTCCCTTTTTTCTCTACTCTATTTTTGGTTTCCTGATTACTTATTCAGAGAGAAAGTTGTAGTATCAGAAATAGACCTCTGCTTGCTTTCTTCTTTTTTCCCTTCATTTTTTTTTGGGTCTTGTATCCCATTCATCTTTACAGTCTTTCAGCAACTGTATTCACTTAAATAAAGTCAATAGAATTGGCAGCATGGGGAAATGAGATAAACAGGAAATGATAGGGCTTCCAGCTATGCCTGTTTAGTTTAAAAATGAATGGAAAAACAATGTTCCTGAACACAAAACTCATGGAATGAAACCCTACAAATTTTCAGAGTCTTAAAGCTTAATCTTAGCTTAATTTGCTCATTGATCTACTGGAAGTTTTATTCACGACTTTATGAAGAGTTCATACCAAAAGTTAAAAATCCTTGTATTGCTAAACATATAGTATCTATACAGTAAAGAGAGAAATCTTCATCCTCATTTAGGCCAAGAATTTTGTTTTCAAAGGATTTGCTTTTAATATTGATTGTAACATTATTTGAGAGGAGAAAAAAAAAAAAAAGTCTTTGCAGTATTTATCTGTTTGAAGTTCCAGGAGATAAGATGGAGTAATGTTTCCACTTTACATTAGGGCAAGGATCAAATAATCTTAAAAGCAAAGTCCTAGATGGATGGATTCTAGTTTCCTGATAGTATCTCTGGTGGTTGGGATCTGATATTAGCTGATTATCTGGATTATCTTCTAGATTATAGATATCTAGATTATCTGGATTTATCTTCTGTCAGACCTTTGGATCTCTAGGTCACCTGAATGCACAAGGAAAACTGATTTTAGCTACTGATGCCAATCACTTTTTGACTGAGAGGTGGCTATATGCTCCTTTTTCCCCTTCTGCTTAAAATTTCATCCTTTGGCTTTAACAAAAATCTTAGTTTTCCTTCTCATCCCATTTTAAATTTAGACCACTTCTGCCCAGAAACAAAGGACTGTGGCTCAGTTCTTGAGGCTGTAACTGGTGCGTTCTGTGGATTGGAGACAAATGAATTAAACCTGACTGAACTTCCTGAATCATCCATGGGTTTTCAGTCTCAATTTTTCATGTTTTCCTTTAATTTATGATTGTCTTGATCTTCATTCCACAGACTTGCCGTGATGTTTCCGCACCGCTTTAGTCTTGCAGTATTTCTTCCAAAATCATGTTCTCTCGTATGTTTTCAGATGCACTTAACTAAAATACCAAAATGCCTTCCTCTGCCTACTTAGTGACATTTGGTACGATGGAGAAAAACAGAGCAAGCCTTTTAAGTGGTAGTTTGGTGTATGAAAACAAGCAACTCGCTTCTGATACATAAGATGTGACAGGGCAGTATAGCCAATGAAGTCAGGAAAACTTTATGTATTTGGCTGAACTACGCTGCTAGGATGCAATCCATGTTTAGTTTTAACAGCACCATAGGAAAAAAACCCCAGTAGTACTCATATTTGGCCACTAAAACTTTTCTTCTTAAGGACTTGACTGTCATGCTCCTGCCTTTACGTCTGTCTTCTCTTCTGAAGGGGTCTAAGAGGCAAACTTTAGAGAGGATGCTGAGGTAAACTGAACATCAAGGGGAAATCTGGAATGCTCTAACAGGACAAAAATGCAAGCGTAAGGAATCACATGTCAATATTTTACTCTCCAGCATTAAACCAAGATCCTCAAGGGCATTTATAGTCATTCGCCATCGACCACCCACAAGGTGGAGATCTGAGGCCTTTCTTCTTATTACCTCCACTTTTTAAATTTTTTAAAAATTTTTTTAAAGTGACTACACTCTGTCATCACAGAACTCAAATAGCTAGTGATTTAAGGAAAAATAAGATATCACAGTATTGGGAGGTAAGTACAGTTCTCTCCACATGCTTTGCTTTGGATATTTTTCCAATCAGAGAGAAGCATACATATTTTGCTGCTGCAGTGAAATTGCATTCTGGTAAACACTGCAGTGACAAAAAAAAACAAAAAGGGCTTTTAGGTTAAACAGCCTCCTGTTAGGTGGAACTTGAAGGCAATGCAAGCTATTCAGTGGGGAGGTTGAAGACCCTCAAAGTTATAACCAGTGATTCTGGTTAGTGATGTAATTGTTAATTATATGTCACTGAATCTAGCGGGGTGTCAATAGCAACTTGCTGGGCCCCAGTAACAGGCAAAAAATGGGTAGGAAGAGGAAGAGAGAGAGAGAAGAGATGCAGCTGAGGTGATCAGGAAGGAATTTTTCACAGAAAGAGTGGTCAGGCATTGGAACAGGCTGCCCAGGGAGGTGGTTGAGTCACCATCCCTGGCTGTGTTTAAGGGACGTTTAGATGGGGTACTGAGGGATATGGTGTAGGGAAGGACTTTGTAGAGTAGGGTAGATGGTTGGACTTGATGATCCCAAGGGTCTCTTCCAACCTGAATGATTCTATGATTCTATAAATAGGGATGTCCTGGGAAGTTTGGGAGTAGGCCAGCCTCAGTGTGTCCTCACAGATCTATGCACTTAACTAAAATACCAAAATTCCTTCTTCTGGCTACTTAGTGACATTTAGTCCAGTGGAGAAAAACACAGCAAGCCTTTTGAGTGGTAGTTTGGTGTATGAAAACAAGCAACTCGCTTCTGATACATAAGATGTGACAGGGCAGTATAGCCAATGAAGTCAGGAAAACTTTATGTATTTGGCTGAACTATGCTGCTAGGATGCAATCCATGTTTAGTTTTAACAGCACCATAGAAAAAAAACCCCAGTAGTACTCATATTTGGCCACTAAAACTTTTCTTCTTAAGGACTTGACTGTCATGCTCCTGCCTTTACGTCTGTCTTCTCTTCTGAAGGGGTCTAAGAGGCAAACTTTAGAGAGGATGCTGAGATGATGTTTCCACACTGCTTTAGTCTTGCAATATTTCTTCCAAAATCATGTTCTCTCGTATGTTTTCAGATGCACTTAACTAAAATACCAAAATGCCTTCCTCTGCCTACTTAGTGACATTTGGTACGATGGAGAAAAACAGAGCAAGCCTTTTAAGTGGTAGTTTGGTGTATGAAAACAAGCAACTCGCTTCTGATACATAAGATGTGACAGGGCAGTATAGCCAATGAAGTCAGGAAAACTTTATGTATTTGGCTGAACTACGCTGCTAGGATGCAATCCATGTTTAGTTTTAACAGCACCATAGGAAAAAAACCCCAGTAGTACTCATATTTGGCCACTAAAACTTTTCTTCTTAAGGACTTGACTGTCATGCTCCTGCCTTTACGTCTGTCTTCTCTTCTGAAGGGGTCTAAGAGGCAAACTTTAGAGAGGATGCTGAGGTAAACTGAACATCAAGGGGAAATCTGGAATGCTCTAACAGGACAAAAATGCAAGCGTAAGGAATCACATGTCAATATTTTACTCTCCAGCATTAAACCAAGATCCTCAAGGGCATTTATAGTCATTCGCCATCGACCACCCACAAGGTGGAGATCTGAGGCCTTTCTTCTTATTACCTCCACTTTTTAAATTTTTTAAAAATTTTTTTAAAGTGACTACACTCTGTCATCACAGAACTCAAATAGCTAGTGATTTAAGGAAAAATAAGATATCACAGTATTGGGAGGTAAGTACAGTTCTCTCCACATGCTTTGCTTTCCCAGCTTCTAAAAGCAAAGTGTAATTACAAGGTTGCTACTGCCGGGAGGGTCATCCAGAATAACTCCCCTTGCATACAAGTGAAAGAAAATGTATCAGGCTTTTCTTTTTCTTTTCTTTTCTTTTTTTTTTTTTTTTTTTTGGTAGTGCTGTATGCCCAAGGTTTGACAGGGATATTTTTCCAATCAGAGAGAAGCATACATATTTTGCTGCTGCAGTGAAATTGCATTCTGGTAAACACTGCAGTGACAAAAAAAAACAAAAAGGGCTTTTAGGTTAAACAGCCTCCTGTTAGGTGGAACTTGAAGGCAATGCAAGCTATTCAGTGGGGAGGTTGAAGACCCTCAAAGTTATAACCAGTGATTCTGGTTAGTGATGTAATTGTTAATTATATGTCACTGAATCTAGCGGGGTGTCAATAGCAACTTGCTGGGCCCCAGTAACAGGCAAAAAATGGGTAGGAAGAGGAAGAGAGAGAGAGAAGAGATGCAGCTGAGGTGATCAGGAAGGAATTTTTCACAGAAAGAGTGGTCGGGCATTGGAACAGGCTGCCCAGGGAGGTGGTTGAGTCACCATCCCTGGCTGTGTTTAAGGGACGTTTAGATGGGGTACTGAGGGATATGGTGTAGGGAAGGACTTTGTAGAGTAGGGTAGATGGTTGGACTTGATGATCCCAAGGGTCTCTTCCAACCTGAATGATTCTATGATTCTATAAATAGGGATGTCCTGGGAAGTTTGGGAGTAGGCCAGCCTCAGTGTGTCCTCACAGATCTGACTGCAGTTGAGGTCTCCTGCTACAGCTTTGTCTCGCCCCCTTCATGTTTGTAAAAAGCTAAAGGAGCAGGAGAAACATCCTAACAGTGGAAGCAAAGTGTTGTAGGGGCATACAGTTATCCTTTGATTCTGGCCTGGAGTGACACATGGCTGCTTTCAAGATTCAGTAAGATCAGTGGTGGATGTGGAAAAGTTTCTGTGATTTCCTGTAAGTACTGCAGGCACTTGGATGCTAACATACCTCAAGAAATTTAATTTTATTTGCTGGTTCTTAATAAACCAGCCAAAAAGAGGAAAGGCAAAAGTACAACTCACCTGAAAGTGCTAGGATTTCTTCACTTCTGTTTGATTTTGGGGCTAGCATTGAGAAGCCTAAGCCACTTGGATTTCGATAAGGTTTAGGCTCCTTGCTACATCTATGAATCTGGGTCTTGGTAGGTTTTCACTTTTACTTTATCAAGGAAAAAATTAGGTTTCACTCTGGGATGAGGGGTGGGTTATCTCTTGACAAAATGAGCCTCCAGTTTCAAAATCCTGTACAGGTAGAGGCAGTTAACACACAGACCATGCCAAACCCTGGACCAAATAGCTCTGTAGGCAGAACATCTGTCGTTGGTTTTAGTGGCCAGCCCACTCCAAATCCCGGCAACCTGGGAGCTTAAACCTGCAGGATCCAAAATACTCTTTCTATTAAACCATCTGGGCTGATATTATTGTATTCTGAGTGCAGTATATTTTTTTCTCAGCTAGTTCTAGGGAGTTTAGTAATTGCTACATGTTTGTTTTGAATGAGAAAACTCAATCAAATGTAAAATTTGAATAAGAAATTACAGAACTTGACCTCTCTGTTTAACAACATCTTTAAAGGTCGACGCAAAAGTGAATACATATGTTCCTGCCTTTGAATGCCTTTATCTGTCCTTGTAAAGTGATTCCATTAATAGTTATATATGCTTACCTAGGGGATGTCTCTCATTGCTATAATACTTTCAGAAAATGATTTTCTGAATAAGCTTGAAACAAAATGGCTATTCAGGAAATACAATGAAGCAGTGCAATAACTAGTATTTTCTGTTATGACACTATGTTAGCTTTTGTTCGGTCTTCCAATGCCCTAGTAAAAGAATTCCAAATGCCAAAACCAATATATTTTTGTGAGACTTCTTTATTTATCTTGCCTGTGAGATCCTGGAGTACATTGACAGTGGTGATCTTAAAAAAAAAAGTCTGACATACAGGGTGACATTACAATTTAGAAGGCTTCACAAGTCAGATATACTCTGTTTTTTTCAGGATTGATCTCTTTATATCTGATATAATGTGTTCCCACATAATAATACTAGAAAATGTATTAATATCTTCAGAAACAAAAATAATAATATTTAAGATTTGTCTCTGGAAGTTAGATAATGCTAAAAGCTAAATATGGGAGATTGAAACTAAACATACAGAGCTACACAATTAGGTTCCTAGGAACACATACCCAAGAAAAAGGCAAAGCAAAGACAAAGCTTTTTTTTCTGTTTTTGATAAACTTGTGATTAAAATAGGAAACTCTGCTGAATCTTAAATCTGAAATCCTTTATTGTGGCAATTTAGAAATAGTAATCTTATATTAAAACCCAAATAAGCATGTCTGGGATTTCAATAATGGTTCCAACCTACCTGAACCATACAGTTTAGACCAATTTTTATTTCAATAGTAGTGGGATATCCTCAAACAGGAAAAAAAAAACCATAAAACTTGTAAAAAGATCCCAAATGCTGTTACAAGTGTTAGACAGTGGTAGGAAAAACATCCAGAGACTTTTGTTTGGTTTTCTTTCTTCTTGCTTCCTAATTTTTTCTTAAAGTTGTTAAGTAATTTTTTTTCTGCATATTACACCATCATCTTGAGTGATTTACAACTATTAAGTTTCATGGAGAGAAAATCTTGCGTATTAAGGCTCCTTCATCTATCTGTGAAAATCATAACAAGAACTAATGGCTGCATGTTAAAATCAAACAAATTCAAGTTAGAAATAAAGCACACATCTTTACTGTTCCTGGGGTTAGCCATCAGAATTACTTAGAGAGAGAAATGGTGCATTCTCCACCTCTTGATATTTCCAGATCAGTCCTGGATGTTTTTTTCTGAAAGATATGATTCAGTCAAACCCATTTATTACTGATGTGACTACAGAAGTAATTGGGTATATTGTTTAGCTTGAGATATGTGCAAAGGCAGACTAAATGCCTCAGTGATTCCTCTTGATCTTGAAGTATTTTATTAGACAAGTCTGTTCAAGTGGAATATAAATATTTTAAGAGTTGAGGTTTTATAAGAAACCATTATATTTTTATTTTTGAAAGTATCAGTTTCTCCACTGAGACAATGCTTTGCTGTAAACACATTGTATTTTATGTTGACAATGGTCTCGGGTTTTAGTTTTTTCCTTTTAAATTGGCTTCTACTAGCCCTATAATAAAACAGAGAGTTTGATTAAATTTTATCTATCTCTGATGATCCTGCTTTAGATGTCTGTATTATATTTTTCATGTTCTTTTCAGATTTTGTATTGCTTGAATCTGAAGCAGCTCTGAACCACAAGCCTGCAGTGGTATGGGAGGAATCCAGTCTAAGGTGATTTGCTGGGACATGTTGCTTTAATGGAGGTTGTAGAGAAGTGGGGATTGGTTTCTTCTCCCAAGTCACAGGTGACAGGAGAAGAGGTAATGCCCTAGGAAAAATTTGTACACTGTAAGCCTTGGAATGGGCTGCCCAGGGAAGTGCTTGAGGCACCATCCCTGGAGGTTTTCAAAAGATGGGCTGGCATAATGCTTAAAGACATAGTTTAATAATGAGGGGGGAAGGGGGTTGTATGGTTTTCGTTTGTTTTTTTATCAGAGTTAGGTTGATGGTTGGACTAGATGATCTCAAAGGTCCCTTCCAACCTAGACAATTCCATGATTCTAGGATTCCACGACTCCAATGCAGCTGCAGAGGCACATAGTTCTCAGCAGCGGTGGAGAACGCTTACGTCTGTGTGCCAAGGCCATACAGACCATAGAGCTCCTTGAGAAGTGGCTTTTGTCCCCAAAGAGCTTTCACTTAGCTTTTCTGTTTACCTCTCTACTGCATAATTTTTAGGACATTTGGAAAAGAGGGGCAGAATCTTTTGTCAGAGAGTCACAGGAGAGCTGAGGTTAGAAGGGACCTCTAGAGGACCACCTGGTCCGAGCCCCTGCTTAAAGCAGGATCAGAAAGAGCCAGTTGCTCGGGGCCACGTCTACTCAAGTTTTGAATATCTCCAGAGATGGAAAATCTTTGGAGTCATAATTCTCAATTTTCTAAGCTCAAAAAAGTATTTGGTGACTGTCTGAATCATAGAATGGTTAGAGTTGGAAGGGACCTTAAAGGTCATCGAGTTCCACCCCCCCTGCCATGGGCAGGGACACCTTCCACCAGACCAGGTTGCTCAAAGCCCCATCCAGCCTGGCCTTGAACCCCTCCAGGGATGGGGCAGCCACAGCTTCTCTGGGCAACCTGTTCCAGGGTCTCACCACCCTCACAGCAAAGAATTTCTTCCTAATATCTAATCTAAATCTCCCCTCTTTCAGTTTAAAACCGTTACCCCTCATCCTATCACTCCACTCCCTGATCAAGAGTCCCTCCCCATCTCTCCTGGAGCCCCTTTAGGTACTGGAAGGGGCTCTAAGGTCTCCCTGAAGCCTTCTCTTCTCCAGGCTGAACAACTCCAACTCTCTCAGCCTGTCTTCATAGGAGAGGTGAAATGCATCTCTGAAAAATAATAGTAGAAATATGGTTCTTTCCAGTCTTCAAAATTGTTTGGCAGGAATTGATAGTGGCAGCCACATTTGATGGACTAGGAGGCCTGGGGGACCTTCCTGTCCCAGCTCAGTGTGTGTGAAGCTACTGCAGCTCCCTGTCCCCAGAAGTGGGGCACTCCCAATATGTGCACACAAGGCTAATGTGGCTGTAGCCCCTCAGGCCACCACAAGAAAATGTTTTTGTCGTGTTCCCTCTCTGTTTTCCTATGTGGGTTCCTCCCCAGTTCACCTTGGTCACCCTCCTTCCCCATCTCCATCCAGTCCTTCCCTTAAGCATCCCATTATAAATTTTGAACATTTCCACTCTTCACTTGAAACATCCCATAATAACTTTTACACAGCCCACAAATCCTCTTCCCTCCCTCCATCCCTTAATAAATCCCGTACCTTTGTGGGCAATAATCCCCTTTTTAGTCTGAAGGCCTGGGAGAGAGAGAGTTTCTGCTGTTGACTCACCTCAGTGGTTCTCACACCAGGGACAATCATTTTCTCTTGATAGTCGTAGGAGCAGCTGATTCAGTGTGCTCTAATTTTCACTGATTAGGTTTTCACTGATTATGTTACCACAGTTCCTCCACTCATCACCGTTCCTCAGGTCTATGCTGGGTCTTTCTGTTTACCAGAGTCTACCAGCAAACTTGCTTTTAAAGGAATAAAATGTGGAACTTTTAAAAGAAAAGAAAAGGAACTTGTAAAAGAAAGAAAATTTCAGGTTTTCCTTTCACCAGCCTGCTCTACCTTTTTAAGCAAGAAGTTACCCAGTTTGGGAACTGAAATAATAATGTATCCCCAGCTTTTTTCATTCAGACCATAGGAAGGACAGTGTGGGCAGTTCAGCTTCTTTCAGGTTTTCTCTAATCTGCACCAGAGAAGCAATGTCTGCTATTAAATTCATGTCTCTCTGTTCAGTGGCGCTGGATTTGTGCACTCAATTCCCTGACGGTCCCGAGTTGATCAGATAGAACAGAGTTGCATTTCTGTTCACAAAGACCACCCGATAACAGTTTTCTGCAAGGCTTTCTGCAAGCAGGGGAATGGGCGATATGTGATCTGGAATAATGTCTGTATGGGGAAAAAGTTAGATCTTCAAAATTTTTGGAATCCCTTTGAACTGGCAAAGCGAATTTTTCAAAGCTTCCTCTTGTACAACTGACTCATTTTACTTCCATCTTTGGTACCTTTCTGCTTCGTATCGGATTGAGTGTTTCATGGAGCCACAGTGTGAGCTGTAGCTCTGGAGAGTGAAAGTGGATGGGAGGAATGGGCACCAGAAGTAGCTACTGCCAGGGAGTGGGAGAAACTATTAAAAAAAAAAAAAAAAGGAACATTAAAAGCAGGTACTTTGTATTTAAACAGCAAATAAGCATGCTTCATCCGCTTTCCATTAATTCTCAGAAAACATCTTCCTCGATATATTGCTCAATATTTAGTGCTATACAGTTTGCAGACAAGTTCATTGCTCCACTTCAAAGTAATAGGGTGTTAAGCAGGATGTAGAAAGTCAGTCTGTGTTCCACTTTAACCATTGAATGGCCACTTACACTTTTTTGATTAAACACGTGCCTGTAAGTTTATTAAAGGTCACTTGTTGACTGATGCCGTTAATTTGTAATGCTCTGCAGGAGCACGGCTCCTGAAATTTGATTTGTTTATTCATTATAGGTTGTGGCTTTTGAAATGTCCCCTATTTGACCTTTATATTTGACATTGGTAAAAAATTATACAAGTTTGCTATTTATGCTGGACCTGAAGCCTCCCACTTGGAAAATAAAGGTCACCTGAGGTCATTAATTATGGTTGTTATACGTTAGTAAGGAAAGTGTTCATAAATAACTTTCAATGGGTGAGAAGCTGAAATTAACGTCACTTTTTAAGTTAGAAGATGCTGATAAAGGGATTACAGGGTGAACTCTTATTTCTTGCTCTTTTGAAATTCATCTAATTTCTGACTTCAGACCCTTTGTAATTGTTCATGGGTAGTTTAATGTATCGTGAAGCCAGCCGTTATATCACAGGACTGAAACACAGATTGGGAACTTCATCTTCTACAAAACCATTGTGTCATCGTTATTGGTGTTACACAGGCAGAAACAAATTACTGTGGTACTAATATATCTTGCTCTCCAGTTTTACAGAGCTTAAGGTATGGAAAAATTACTTCATTTCAATTGTATATTATAAACTGTACTTCAAATATGGTGAAGTTTAAAGGATCCCTTTACTGCTTCAAATCATTTTCTTTATTATAAGGCAAACAGGCAAAGGCAAGAAAGTACCTTACAGATGCTATATGTAAAGTCATATTAACTAAGAAAATGGGCTGTAATAGCATATCTGCTGCCAGTTAGGAAAAAAAGAAAAAATTGCTTCCTACTTGATACAGCACATTGTATTAAAAGAGTCCGTGTAAGCTAAAGGAAGGTGATTTTGGTTTTAAAGCCTAGACCACCTTAATTTGTTTCCTATTATCACCTTTAACAGCATGTTAGCATTACTCATTACTGGTTTTATGGGGAGAAATAGAGCTGTGTTTTCTGTGAACTCTCTGCCTGCTGTGTTATATATGCAGAATCACAGAATGATATCAGGTTGGAAGGGGCCTCTGGAGATCATCTAGTCCAACCCCCTGCCAGAGCAGGTCCTCCTAGAACAGGTTGCACAGGAACGTGTCCAGGTGGGTTTGGAATGTCTCCAGAGAAGGAGACTCCACCACCTCTCTGGGCAGCCTCTGCCAGGGCTCTGCCACCCTCACAGGAAAGAAGTTCCCCCTCATGTTTAGGTGGAACTTCTTATGTTCAAGTTTGTGCCCCTTACCTGTCACTGGACACCAGTGAAAAAAGACTGGCCCCATCCTCTTGATACCCACCCTTTAAGTATTATAGGCATTGATCAGATCCCCAGATCAGATACCAAAATCCTGTCTATACCAATAATATTAGTAAGACAGAGAGCTGGAGGAAAAGAGAGGCCAGTTTCTCAGTGCTGCTTTCTGAAGTGAATTCTATCTTTCTTTCTGCTTCAGAGCTCCTAGATGGTCCTGTAAAAAGTATCTTCAAAAACTTATAACCTAGTCATATGTGAATGGGGTTCATTGGGGATCCAAAAGATGCACCCATGGGATGAAGACTTTTGGTTACCCACTATCAGTATCACCAACATGTTGATGCTTTGGGTGATAATATGGTCTCACTGCATCTACTGTGTGTTTCTGTTCTGCAACTAAAAGCTTTGCAATTCAAAGAAATGTTTTGAATTTTATTTAACAGATTCTATCATGGTAACTCATCTTGAGCACCCTTAAATGGAATTTACAGAGCACTGTCTTTACTGGGGACCTGATGTAGCTGGGAAACTTGAAGCTCATGTTTCCTCTGTCCCTCAACCTTTTGTGACTCCTGGCAAATTAATAGTTGAAGGAAAGCCCCTTTTTAGCTGGCTGATTCTATTTTTTTCCCCTGTTATCTTTGTGTTGCTTTGAGATTTTTTCGTACTGGCTGGGTGGAAATCCTTCGCTTTTCTGGTAATCAAAAATGGCTTCTTTACTGGGAGGTGCTTGCATGCAGTTGGAAAACAGGAGAGTGTTAAAACAGTCTTAAAAACAGTTAGCAAAACTTGAAAGAGTCTTACCCTTTGAATCAGAGGGCCCAATTTGGCAACATTTGTTTAGTCCATTTGAATGTCTATCTGGACTATAGTAAAATATAGTTCTGAAATGTCACTTCATTTGCATATATTATGAAGATATCTCCTATTAGTCCACTGTAAAAACTGAGTTTTTCCAGGGCTTCAAATTCTTTACTACTTTATTAAGGAGGCCAGGCTAAAAGGGACCCGGGTTAAGGAAATGAAAATTGAAGAGTGATAGTCAGCAAATGTTTTGGAAATGTTCCTTTTGATGCTTATGATTCATTTTGATTTGTATGTGAAAAGGTTTTTAGAGTTATCAGACAGAAGCTCCAGGCAGTACAGAGACAATTTTTCAGAAAATTCAAATTGAAATTTATGATATGACTTTGCACCAAACAAAGACCTAGGTGTTATAAGCGCAACTTCATTTATGGGATCACTTCTCCAATATTAATCAATAAGAATTCAATAAAATAATCTGATATTAAAGGTATATGTGAATTTAATTGTCCATATTAAAATGAAAAAGAAGCATGCAGTTCTTTTTCAGTGCAACACACAGCTGTTAGTAAACCATTATTTTAAAAGGATTATAACATACATTTTCTGCAGTGTTCATTTCTCTGATGAAACAGTAGCTGACGACTGGAATGTTAAATGAGTTGTCATTGAGGGAAAAGTAATTTTCAAAGAAAGTTTATTGTTCTTTTATAGGAAGCATGAACACTTCTGATTGTCTGTGTTGCTATAACATAACTGAATTTTGTGTGTGTGGAATTGATAAATAGATTTTTCATTTAAAATGTCTCTCTACAGAAATAACAGATTACAAAGTTTAACAATTAAACAATTAACAATTTCTTAAGAAACTGGGTACTTATTTACTGTTTATTTTTGTTGAAATTTGCTGACTTTTTTTTTTTTTTTCAAATAACCTTCATAAAAATGTCTATTACAGTTTTGGCAACAGCGGAAGCGAAGCCAAACTGTCCACATTCAAATGGCTGGCTACTAAATTCTCCACTGGTACATAAATACCTTAACATTTTCCCCTAAAATGTAATTTGAACATTTAAATACCAAAGGTGGGTGACTGCAAATATTCAAGTTTATAGTGTGGGATAGTGCTGCTCACAAGGCAAGCACTAAAGGCTGTTTATTGGACTTTTCCTCCCATAACTTCTCGTATCACTCTATACTGTGGGGCTGAATTATTTTTTTATGATTGGGCTCTTTTTAATATGGATATTGGTAAAATTGTAGATGCAAGTTACTCTGGTAGGGCGATGGTCCCTCCTGCCTGCCCTGGATATCAGAGGTGGTAGCGTTCTGCTCTTTGACATCCCCATATGTCAGTGGTGCCCCAAACAGTGCTGCTGTGTGCTCTCGTACCAACAGGAGGAACACAGCAGTAAATAGTATTTTTACTTTATGGTATGCAGTGCTGCAAAGCTTTCAGTGAGCTGCTTTCAGTCGCTACAAACAACAGCTACTGAAATTTAGAAGGAATGTTATAATATCGCACATACATTATACCTTCTTTCCACTCCTCCTGCTATTTAGAAACAGTAGGGACTTCGGCTTGGAGCTACCAGGTCTCAGCTGGCTCCTCTCAGAGCAGGTGTTTCACTGATGTACAGATTTCTTCCTACCTAATTTTTGTATGTGTGTATATATATGTACTTAATGAGTACAAATAGATGCTCCTACTGTTCTGCTGGGGTTGCCTTGCCCCATTTCAAGCTTTCAAGGGTGCCTATAGAAGAGCTGGGGAGGGACTCTTTGCCAGGAGGTGTAATGATAGGACAAGGGGAAACGGTTTTAAATTGGAAGAAAAAAGATTCAGATTAGATCTCAGGAAGAAATTTTTTACTATGAGGGTGGTGAGACACTGGAACAGGTTGCCCAGAGAAGCTGTGGCTGCCCCATCCCTGGAGGGGTTCAAGGCCAGGCTGGATGGGGCTTGGAGCAACCTGGTCTGGTGGGAGGTGTCCCTGCCCATGGCAGGGGGGTTGGAACTCAATGATCTTTGAGGTCCCTTCCAACCCAAACCATTCTATGATTCTATGAAGGTATCCTGAAATACAGCAGCCTAAACATGTAGACCTGTGAATCAGGCTCCCTCTCAGAAATGAGGGGTTATGACAAAAGCCACTGTAGGAAAGGATGTTGCCAGAGAGGGCTTGCTGATAAGATTAGTGGTAGTGCTGATATTGGCCATGTGTGACACACCATGGCAGACCTTCACAAGCTCTGTTATAATATCACTCCAATTCAGCTTTAGACAGAAAACCATGAAAAGAAATAAAATAGCTGATCAGTCTCTTTCTATATTTATAACCTTCATATATATATATATTTATAATCTTCACCACTTACATTTAATGTAAAAATATCACAAAAACATAAGAAAATGCTTTATCTAGGAAACAGTGTAGCCATCTCAAATCTTCTTAATTCCTGTATCAGGTCCTCACATCCAAACTGTGACCTGAAAAAAAAATCATTTTAGTTTCCATATAAGACACAAGGTATAGATTTCAAAGCTTACCTCTGCTGCAAGGCTGTGAAAGAAGTGTGTGTGCACTGGGAGTTAAAAATGTCCTATGGTGACAGGGGCCATGTCAGGAGTGTAGCTTTTGATCTCCTTGTATGCCAACAGCTTTCTCAGCCTGAGACTCTTGGCAGGCACCTATTTACCACCAAGGCCAAGAGATATTCAGGTGACAGGCCAATGAGGACCTAGAAACTGTGAAAATGAGGTCCTCACAGAGTATGGTGTGGTGATAGCTGCCTTTTGGTGTCGGATATCCTTTTTTAAGCTTTAAGTTAGACATCCAACTCTCCTAGATGCTCACTGTAAATGGATACTGAGTCTTTTAGCCTGCACACTCAAAGTAGCCAAATGTGGTACCATCCGTACCATTCTCACAGTTCTAAAGATTATAGGAAATGGTGTATTTCAGCTCCACACCCGCAGGGTCTCTGTACTTGGTTAAACCTTTCATCTTGACCTATATGTCCAGGAAAGGAATGCATGAGCTTCATGCACAATTAACTTACTGATTTGTCAGATTCATATTTTTTGAGGAACAATTACTCTGTCTTGGTTTCCAGCACTTTCCGGTAGAAGTGACTTTGCATAAAGAAGATAAAAACAAGAGCACCTTCCAAGGCCAGGCTGGATGGGGCTTTGAGCAACCTGGTCTGGTGGGAGGTGTCCCTGCCCATGGGATCCTAGAGGATCTTTAGGGTGCCTTCCAACCCAAACCTTTCTATGATCCTATGATAGACTTTCATTGCCTTGGAAAAAACAACTGTACAATCCCCAAATTCTGGCTAACCCCTTTTGTCAAGAAAGTAAAAATAACCTTTGTGTTAATATTAAGATTTCACTGCTTATTGCTTTAGACTACTGACCCCACAAGCCACAAGAGCATTTGATAATGAATAGTCAATTTTATTGCAAATAACTGGTCACAACCGTTGGCTTAAAAATAAATTAAATCCAATGCAAAGTCGTCTTGCCCGGCTCAGCATAGTAAGCCTGATGCACAACATCACTTCAAAAGAAGAGACTTACTTCCACAGGTCAAGACAGATATAAACCTGTGGGATACTGACTTTGGCATGATAGGGTATTAGTCTCCAATGTTTTGGCAAAATAATTAGTTGAGTTTTAACCCCAATTCTTACTACTCATGCTTTGAGGAGTGGGAACAGACAAACTACAGTTACTGGACTCTTCAAATCTTACAAATAATTAAATATCTCAAACACAGCATTCTGGGAAGGAAAGACCACCTTTTGTATTTAGCTTTTCTTTGCCTTGTCCTAATTCACATACTATGCTATTTACTGTTTACTGTGGCTTAATCTTAGGAAACTTCAGTCTGGAAAAAAATGTTAATTTTGAAATCCTTTGTGTCTACAGACATGTTAATTGGTAGTTGCAGATGCATTTTTTTTTCCTTTTCTTTGATACAGTAGTGCTTAACTTGTCTTCTTTTGTGGAGTGAAAGTTAATCCTTTGTGTGAAATAACAATAGCAAATAGAAAGACAGGTAATTATTTCCAAAAACATGAACTGATTTGTTTGAAACTGAACGTCTATGGACTAAGCTATATCAAATTTAGAGATTCTGAAAATTATGGTTGTGTAGTAAATCAGTACCCTGAGGGCACGCAAAGCCTGAAGGACCAAAAGCTATGTCCCATCTTATCTATAACAATTTGCTATAAATGGTTTTGTACGATGTGCAGTATTTTGGAATGCAGGAAAAATAAGTAGAGCCTGGCATACCTTATGTGCAGTGCAGAATTCGTTATCAATTGCTTTAATAGAAAAGAAGATAATCTTTTGTGAAAACACTCTCATTTGTAAAAGCGAAATGGTTAAAGTGGATGATTATTCTTAATTTTCGGATTACTCTAATTTGGCAGCTCAGTTATCTAGCAAATCCATATGCAAAAGACAACTGACCAGAATATTAAATATAACCTCCAACTGGATAAGAGGAGTCCTCAGCTCCACAGATGTTTTCTTACGACGACTAAAGCTAAAATAGATCTCAATTAGTGAGCAAAAAGCTTTCTCGCGGTTTTTAAGATGCTGAATTGTAATAGAATGTGAATTCAGTGAGGATTAAGGCCGAGTTCTGCAAAGGGCTTTAGGAGTAGGAACAGCATATCCTGAAATCTCACTTTGTCCCGGATTTAGCAGTCTGTGTGAAGCAGGAATTCACAGCTTCAAACCGGACTTAGGCACATTAATTGTTCTTCTGGGTGCCGAGAAACTGTTGGCATTTTTCCTCTAACGCGTGGTGTGGAGCAGCAGGCTGTGGTCTGTGCTCTGAACAGGCTGGTGGTGAGGATGCCACAGTGGTGGCATCAGGTGGGGGACACACTCTCCACCCTGGAGTGTTTGTGCTTTAGTCACTAGATAGTAGAGAAACCGAATCCGAAGCAAAACTTAGTGGCTGGAAAGCTGCCCAGCAGAAAAGGACCTGGGAGTGTTGGTGGACAGCTGGCTGGACATGAGCCAGCAGTGTGCCCAGGTGGCCAAGAAGGCCAACAGCATCCTGGCCTGTATCAGGAATAGTGTGGCCAGCAGGAGTAAGGAAGTGATGGTTCCTCTGTACTCAGCACTGGTGAGGCCTCACCTCGAGTGCTGTGTTCAGTTCTGGGCCCCTCACTACAAGAAGGACATTGAGGTGGTGGAGCGTGTCCAGAGGAAAGCCACCAAGCTGGTGAGGGGTCTAGAGAACAAGTCCTATGAGGAGAGGCTGAAGGAACTGGGCATGTTTAGTTTGGAGAAGAGGAGGCTGAGGGGGAGACCTTGTTGCCCTCTACAATTACCTGAAAGGAGGTTGTAGAGAGGTGGGTGTTGGCCTCTTCTCCCAAGGGAATGATGACAGGACCAGAGGAAATGGTCTGAAGTTGGGGCAGGGGAGGTTTAGATTAGATATTAGGAGAATGACTTTCCTGAGAGGGTGGTCAGGCACTGGAACAGCCTGCCCAGGCAGGTGGTGGAGTCACCATCCCTGGAGGTATTTAAGAAACGTGTAGATGTGGCTCTTCAGGGCATGCTCTAGTGCCCAAGATTGTTGGGGTTTTCTTTGTGTGTGTGTATGGTTGGACTCGATGATCTCAAAGGTCCCTTCCAACTATGAATTCTGTAGTTCTGTGAAACTTGAAACCCAGGTCCACCCTTATCATGACCAGAAGGTTTTCCAGTCTGTGTCCACACAAATCTAGAATTCTCTGCTGCTTCACAACAAAGCTTTAGCACCAGGAGTGCAAAACCAACCCTCCTACTCAACCCAACCACCTTTTCTTGGCTACAGAGAAGGGATTTAACTTAGACTGCCTAAAGTGACTGTAGTTCGGAGGTATGAGTTTGGCTGAAAGACTTTAAGAATTTTTTGGGAAACCTTGTGGCAGTGATAAAGCTGGTGTATCCATTTCTATTCTAAGCTTTAAAACTGGAGACATGTTAGATGGCTGTTTTATCTAGAAGAGAAAATGAATCTGTAGCTATTGATTAAAGTGTCTGCAGACACGAAAGAGAATTATAAAGGTAAATACACTTTTTTTTAATATAAAACCTTTGTCCTGTTAAATGGCAGGAATCTACATTCGACTAGCATAGTGTGATTTATACTGATGGTAACAAGAAAACTTGAGGCAGAAACTTATTTTCTGCATCCACTGAACTCGCATTCATGTGAAAAAATCTAATGATGGTAATAGAACTACCTGTGGGAGTAAAATTTACTGCAGAGTATGAAATGTCCAAGAAGGTTTATCATATGCTATATAATATCATACAGGTGCTATGCTATAAAGGTTCATCCTAGGAGGTGCTGTCTGCATTCTCGACAGCTCCCTGGCTCCTTGGTTCCACTGCAGCTTACGAAGATTTCAAGCTTTGGCAGAGTTTTAACCTCTGTGTGCTCAGTTCAGAAAAGAGTGACAGGCTAAGACTTTTTTCTTCTGTTAGTAGGTACGTCCAGATGTGCATTTAGGGCATTTGAATGCAGTTTTTAAAAATATTTGCTTTACTTTTTAGTTAAAAAGAAGTGAGCTTGGATTCCTTTTTTTTCTAGGAGTCTAGTTCTAGCTATCTGGAGCTATCTGTCATACTTTGCCTGAAGTTACTTAGTGCTTGCATGATCCCTTCCACAGCTCTGCTGTGACAGCAGTAATCTTCAGAAGGATAGAGGAAGCCTTTATTGCCATTTCCAATGGATGTACATCTTCTAGCAGCCGGTTTATTGATTTCATCAGCCTTGAATATTAATGTTGACTGTAAGCCAAATCCTGTCTGTTTGACATCCATATGGGAGTTAACGCTGTTCTGGAGAACTTTATGGAAGTAACAGGATTTGGCCCTTTCTAGTTTGAAAATACTTGAGCTTTTCTATGCTATACATCCATTTATCTATCTTTGTTATATTTCAAATATGCCTGAAATTGATTCAGTTGGCTATAATAGCTGCAGTGCCACTGTTGTACAGATTGAAGGGGTGTAGCTCTATGAGCAGACTTCTCATTTGCAAGGCAGTCATTTTTGCTGAAGACATATATGAACTTCCAATACCAGACATTGTATGGAATATGTAACTGGTATGATATGTAGTGGTATTTCTGTATCAAAATATTTATGTATCTTTCATACTTCATTTTATATTATATATGAAAAGAGTGTATATGCAGAAAACATGTATATGTTTTTGTTGAGGCTATTCCCAGTCCACCTACTGAAGGCAGGTGTTGTTAGTGGTTGCTGAACCCAGGAGCCTGATGGAGGTGAGACTGATGCAGCTCTTTTTCCTGAGGCTCAGCTGCTAACGAGGCTGAGATTGCATTCCTAATGGGCACACATGCTCACAAACCATATATTATTTTTTACAGGTGTCTGGCCACACAGATCAAACCAAACAGAAACATTCAGGAGTCGCGCGGAGGGGCTGGAACCCAATGATCTTTAAGGTTCCTTCCAACCCAAACCACTCTATGATTCTGTGCATCAGTCTCCGGATGCTGTGGTCTCTCCAGAAGTCAGCCTTGACCTCCAGTAGGTATCTCCTTCACACTCATCCACCCCAGGCTTATGGCCACTTCTCTACCTGTCTCCTCAAGCCACGTATCCCACTCCCTGACTAGTTGAGCTTGGCATTTGCTGGCGATGACAAGGTGAGACCCATACACTCACAGTGTGTGTGCAGCCTGGTCTCTCCAGTTACTGGCTACACAGTCCCTCTGTAGCTGGTGGGGTTATTTGAGGTTCCCCTGCCTGACCCTGTGACATGTCTCCGTGAACCCTTTTTTCCACATAACCAGACAGAAACACAAAGGTGAACTTGCATCCCTCTCACGTGGGTTGTGAAC
>NW_015090891.1:416034-423690 GCF_001431845.1 Calidris pugnax
TGGGAAAAACTATAAAAAAAAAAAAAAAAAAGGAACATTAAAAGCAGGTACTTTGTATTTAAACAGCAAATAAGCATGCTTCATCCGCTTTCCATTAATTCTCAGAAAACATCTTCCTCGATATATTGCTCAATATTTAGTGCTATACAGTTTGCAGACAAGTTCATTGCTCCACTTCAAAGTAATAGGGTGTTAAGCAGGATGTAGAAAGTCAGTCTGTGTTCCACTTTAACCATTGAATGGCCACTTACACTTTTTTGATTAAACACGTGCCTGTAAGTTTATTAAAGGTCACTTGTTGACTGATGCCGTTAATTTGTAATGCTCTGCAGGAGCACGGCTCCTGAAATTTGATTTGTTTATTCATTATAGGTTGTGGCTTTTGAAATGTCCCCTATTTGACCTTTATATTTGACATTGGTAAAAAATTATACACGTGTGTTATTTGTGCTGGACCTGAAGCCTTCCACTTGGAAAATAAAGGTCACCTGAGGTCATTAATTATGGTTGTTATACGTTAGTAAGGAAAGTGTTCATAAATAACTTTCAATGGGTGAGAAGCTGAAATTAACGTCACTTTTTAAGTTAGAAGATGCTGATAAAGGGATTACAGGGTGAACTCTTATTTCTTGCTCTTTTGAAATTCATCTAATTTCTGACTTCAGACCCTTTGTAATTGTTCATGGGTAGTTTAATGTATCGTGAAGCCAGCCGTTATATCACAGGACTGAAACACAGATTGGGAACTTCATCTTCTACAAAACCATTGTGTCATCGTTATTGGTGTTACACAGGCAGAAACAAATTACTGTGGTACTAATATATCTTGCTCTCCAGTTTTACAGAGCTTAAGGTATGGAAAAATTACTTCATTTCAATTGTATATTATAAACTGTACTTCAAATATGGTGAAGTTTAAAGGATCCCTTTACTGCTTCAAATCATTTTCTTTATTATAAGGCAAACAGGCAAAGGCAAGAAAGTACCTTACAGATGCTATATGTAAAGTCATATTAACTAAGAAAATGGGCTGTAATAGCATATCTGCTGCCAGTTAGGAAAAAAAGAAAAAATTGCTTCCTACTTGATACAGCACATTGTATTAAAAGAGTCCGTGTAAGCTAAAGGAAGGTGATTTTGGTTTTAAAGCCTAGACCACCTTAATTTGTTTCCTATTATCACCTTTAACAGCATGTTAGCATTACTCATTACTGGTTTTATGGGGAGAAATAGAGCTGTGTTTTCTGTGAACTCTCTGCCTGCTGTGTTATATATGCAGAATCACAGAATGATATCAGGTTGGAAGGGGCCTCTGGAGATCATCTAGTCCAACCCCCTGCCAGAGCAGGTCCTCCTAGAACAGGTTGCACAGGAACGTGTCCAGGTGGGGTTTGAATGTCTCCAGAGAAGGAGACTCCACCACCTCTCTGGGCAGCCTCTGCCAGGGCTCTGCCACCCTCACAGGAAAGAAGTTCCCCCTCATGTTTAGGTGGAACTTCTTATGTTCAAGTTTGTGCCCCTTACCTGTCACTGGACACCAGTGAAAAAAGACTGGCCCCATCCTCTTGATACCCACCCTTTAAGTATTATAGGCATTGATCAGATCCCCAGATCAGATACCAAAAGCCTGTCTATACCAATAATATTAGTAAGACAGAGAGCTGCAGGAAAAGAGAGGCCAGTTTCTCAGTGCTGCTTTCTGAAGTGAATTCTATCTTTCTTTCTGCTTCAGAGCTCCTAGATGGTCCTGTAAAAAGTATCTTCAAAAACTTATAACCTAGTCATATGTGAATGGGGTTCATTGGGGATCCAAAAGATGCACCCATGGCATGAAGACTTTCGGTTACCCACTATCAGTATCACCAACATGTTGATGCATTGGATGATAATATGGTCTCACTGCATCTACTGAGTGTTTCTGTTCTGCAACTAAAAGCTTTGCAATTCAAAGAAAACTTCTGAATTTTATTTAACAGGTTCTATCATGGTAACTCATCTTGAGCACCCTTAAATGGAATTTACAGAGCACTGTCTTTACTGGGGACCTGATGTAGCTGGGAAACTTGAAGCTCATGTTTCCTCTGTCCCTCAACCTTTTGTGACTCCTGGCAAATTAATAGTTGAAGGAAAGCCCCTTTTTAGCTGGCTGATTCTATTTTTTTCCCCTGTTATCTTTGTGTTGCTTTGAGATTTTTTCGTACTGGCTGGGTGGAAATCCTTCGCTTTTCTGGTAATCAAAAATGGCTTCTTTACTGGGAGGTGCTTGCATGCAGTTGGAAAACAGGAGAGTGTTAAAACAGTCTTAAAAACAGTTAGCAAAACTTGAAAGAGTCTTACCCTTTGAATCAGAGGGCCCAATTTGGCAACATTTGTTTAGTCCATTTGAATGTCTATCTGGACTATAGTACAATATAGTTCTGAAATGTCACTTCATTTGCATATATTATGAAGATATCTCCTATTAGTCCACTGTAAAAACTGAGTTTTTCCAGGGCTTCAAATTCTTTACTACTTTATTAAGGAGGCCAGGCTAAAAGGGACCCGGGTTAAGGAAATGAAAATTGAAGAGTGATAGTCAGCAAATGTTTTGGAAATGTTCCTTTTGATGCTTATGATTCATTTTGATTTGTATGTGAAAAGGTTTTTAGAGTTATCAGACAGAAGCTCCAGGCAGTACAGAGACAATTTTTCAGAAAATTCAAATTGAAATTTATGATATGACTTTGCACCAAACAAAGACCTAGGTGTTATAAGCGCAACTTCATTTATGGGATCACTTCTCCAATATTAATCAATAAGAATTCAATAAAATAATCTGATATTAAAGGTATATGTGAATTTAATTGTCCATATTAAAATGAAAAAGAAGCATGCAGTTCTTTTTCAGTGCAACACACAGCTGTTAGTAAACCATTATTTTAAAAGGATTATAACATACATTTTCTGCAGTGTTCATTTCTCTGATGAAACAGTAGCTGACGACTGGAATGTTAAATGAGTTGTCATTGAGGGAAAAGTAATTTTCAAAGAAAGTTTATTGTTCTTTTATAGGAAGCATGAACACTTCTGATTGTCTGTGTTGCTATAACATAACTGAATTTTGTGTGTGTGGAATTGATAAATAGATTTTTCATTTAAAATGTCTCTCTACAGAAATAACAGATTACAAAGTTTAACAATTAAACAATTAACAATTTCTTAAGAAACTGGGTACTTATTTACTGTTTATTTTTGTTGAAATTTGCTGACTTTTTTTTTTTTTTTCAAATAACCTTCATAAAAATGTCTATTACAGTTTTGGCAACAGCGGAAGCGAAGCCAAACTGTCCACATTCAAATGGCTGGCTACTAAATTCTCCACTGGTACATAAATACCTTAACATTTTCCCCTAAAATGTAATTTGAACATTTAAATACCAAAGGTGGGTGACTGCAAATATTCAAGTTTATAGTGTGGGATAGTGCTGCTCACAAGGCAAGCACTAAAGGCTGTTTATTGGACTTTTCCTCCCATAACTTCTCGTATCACTCTATACTGTGGGGCTGAATTATTTTTTTATGATTGGGCTCTTTTTAATATGGATATTGGTAAAATTGTAGATGCAAGTTACTCTGGTAGGGCGATGGTCCCTCCTGCCTGCCCTGGATATCAGAGGTGGTAGCGTTCTGCTCTTTGACATCCCCATATGTCAGTGGTGCCCCAAACAGTGCTGCTGTGTGCTCTCGTACCAACAGGAGGAACACAGCAGTAAATAGTATTTTTACTTTATGGTATGCAGTGCTGCAAAGCTTTCAGTGAGCTGCTTTCAGTCGCTACAAACAACAGCTACTGAAATTTAGAAGGAATGTTATAATATCGCACATACATTATACCTTCTTTCCACTCCTCCTGCTATTTAGAAACAGTAGGGACTTCGGCTTGGAGCTACCAGGTCTCAGCTGGCTCCTCTCAGAGCAGGTGTTTCACTGATGTACAGATTTCTTCCTACCTAATTTTTGTATGTGTGTATATATATGTACTTAATGAGTACAAATAGATGCTCCTACTGTTCTGCTGGGGTTGCCTTGCCCCATTTCAAGCTTTCAAGGGTGCCTATAGAAGAGCTGGGGAGGGACTCTTTGCCAGGAGGTGTAATGATAGGACAAGGGGAAACGGTTTTAAATTGGAAGAAAAAAGATTCAGATTAGATCTCAGGAAGAAATTTTTTACTATGAGGGTGGTGAGACACTGGAACAGGTTGCCCAGAGAAGCTGTGGCTGCCCCATCCCTGGAGGGGTTCAAGGCCAGGCTGGATGGGGCTTGGAGCAACCTGGTCTGGTGGGAGGTGTCCCTGCCCATGGCAGGGGGGTTGGAACTCAATGATCTTTGAGGTCCCTTCCAACCCAAACCATTCTATGATTCTATGAAGGTATCCTGAAATACAGCAGCCTAAACATGTAGACCTGTGAATCAGGCTCCCTCTCAGAAATGAGGGGTTATGACAAAAGCCACTGTAGGAAAGGATGTTGCCAGAGAGGGCTTGCTGATAAGATTAGTGGTAGTGCTGATATTGGCCATGTGTGACACACCATGGCAGACCTTCACAAGCTCTGTTATAATATCACTCCAATTCAGCTTTAGACAGAAAACCATGAAAAGAAATAAAATAGCTGATCAGTCTCTTTCTATATTTATAACCTTCATATATATATATATTTATAATCTTCACCACTTACATTTAATGTAAAAATATCACAAAAACATAAGAAAATGCTTTATCTAGGAAACAGTGTAGCCATCTCAAATCTTCTTAATTCCTGTATCAGGTCCTCACATCCAAACTGTGACCTGAAAAAAAAAATCATTTTATTTTCCATGTAAGACACAAGGTATAGATTTCAAAGCTTACCTCTGCTGCAAGGCTGTGAAAGGAGGTGTGTTTGCACTGGGAGTAAGAAATGTCCTATGGTGACAGGGGCCATGTCAGAAGTGTGTGTGCACTGGGAGTTAAAAATGTCCTATGGTGACAGGGGCCATGTCAGGAGTGTAGCTTTTGATCTCCTTGTATGCCAACAGCTTTCTCAGCCTGAGACTCTTGGCAGGCACCTATTTACCACCAAGGCCAAGAGATATTCAGGTGACAGGCCAATGAGGACCTAGAAACTGTGAAAATGAGGTCCTCACAGAGTATGGTGTGGTGATAGCTGCCTTTTGGTGTCGGATATCCTTTTTTAAGCTTTAAGTTAGACATCCAACTCTCCTAGATGGTCACTGTAAATGGATACTGAGTCTTTTAGCCTGCACACTCAAAGTAGCCAAATGTGGTACCATCCGTACCATTCTCACAGTTCTAAAGATTATAGGAAATGGTGTATTTCAGCTCCACACCCGCAGGGTCTCTGTACTTGGTTAAACCTTTCATCTTGACCTATATGTCCAGGAAAGGAATGCATGAGCTTCATGCACAATTAACTTACTGATTTGTCAGATTCATATTTTTTGAGGAACAATTACTCTGTCTTGGTTTCCAGCACTTTCCGGTAGAAGTGACTTTGCATAAAGAAGATAAAAACAAGAGCACCTTCCAAGGCCAGGTTGGATGGGGCTTTGAGCAACCTGGTCTGGTGGGAGGTGTCCCTGCCCATGGGATCCTAGAGGATCTTTAGGGTGCCTTCCAACCCAAACCTTTCTATGATCCTATGATAGACTTTCATTGCCTTGGAAAAAACAACTGTACAATCCCCAAATTCTGGCTAACCCCTTTTGTCAAGAAAGTAAAAATAACCTTTGTGTTAATATTAAGATTTCACTGCTTATTGCTTTAGACTACTGACCCCACAAGCCACAAGAGCATTTGATAATGAATAGTCAATTTTATTGCAAATAACTGGTCACAACCGTTGGCTTAAAAATAAATTAAATCCAATGCAAAGTCGTCTTGCCCGGCTCAGCATAGTAAGCCTGATGCACAACATCACTTCAAAAGAAGAGACTTACTTCCACAGGTCAAGACAGATATAAACCTGTGGGATACTGACTTTGGCATGATAGGGTATTAGTCTCCAATGTTTTGGCAAAATAATTAGTTGAGTTTTAACCCCAATTCTTACTACTCATGCTTTGAGGAGTGGGAACAGACAAACTACAGTTACTGGACTCTTCAAATCTTACAAATAATTAAATATCTCAAACACAGCATTCTGGGAAGGAAAGACCACCTTTTGTATTTAGCTTTTCTTTGCCTTGTCCTAATTCACATACTATGCTATTTACTGTTTACTGTGGCTTAATCTTAGGAAACTTCAGTCTGGAAAAAAATGTTAATTTTGAAATCCTTTGTGTCTACAGACATGTTAATTGGTAGTTGCAGATGCATTTTTTTTTCCTTTTCTTTGATACAGTAGTGCTTAACTTGTCTTCTTTTGTGGAGTGAAAGTTAATCCTTTGTGTGAAATAACAATAGCAAATAGAAAGACAGGTAATTATTTCCAAAAACATGAACTGATTTGTTTGAAACTGAACGTCTATGGACTAAGCTATATCAAATTTAGAGATTCTGAAAATTATGGTTGTGTAGTAAATCAGTACCCTGAGGGCACGCAAAGCCTGAAGGACCAAAAGCTATGTCCCATCTTATCTATAACAATTTGCTATAAATGGTTTTGTATGATGTGCAGTATTTTGGAATGCAGGAAAAATAAGTAGAGCCTGGCATACCTTATGTGCAGTGCAGAATTCGTTATCAATTGCTTTAATAGAAAAGAAGATAATCTTTTGTGAAAACACTCTCATTTGTAAAAGCGAAATGGTTAAAGTGGATGATTATTCTTAATTTTCGGATTACTCTAATTTGGCAGCTCAGTTATCTAGCAAATCCATATGCAAAAGACAACTGACCAGAATATTAAATATAACCTCCAACTGGATAAGAGGAATCCTCAGCTCCACAGATGTTTTCTTACGACGACTAAAGCTAAAATAGATCTCAATTAGTGAGCAAAAAGCTTTCTCGCAGTTTTTAAGATGCTGAATTGTAATAGAATGTGAATTCAGTGAGGATTAAGGCCGAGTTCTGCAAAGGGCTTTAGGAGTAGGAACAGCATATCCTGAAATCTCACTTTGTCCCGGATTTAGCAGTCTGTGTGAAGCAGGAATTCACAGCTTCAAACCGGACTTAGGCACATTAATTGTTCTTCTGGGTGCCGAGAAACTGTTGGCATTTTTCCTCTAACGCGTGGTGTGGAGCAGCAGGCTGTGGTCTGTGCTCTGAACAGGCTGGTGGTGAGGATGCCACAGTGGTGGCATCAGGTGGGGGACACACTCTCCACCCTGGAGTGTTTGTGCTTTAGTCACTAGATAGAATAGAGAAACCAAATCTGAAGCAAAACTTAGAGGCTGGAAAGCTGCCCAGCAGAAAAGGATAGAGAAACCGAATCCGAAGCAAAACTTAGTGGCTGGAAAGCTGCCCAGCAGAAAAGGACCTGGGAGTGTTGGTGGACAGCTGGCTGGACATGAGCCAGCAGTGTGCCCAGGTGGCCAAGAAGGCCAACAGCATCCTGGCCTGTATCAGGAATAGTGTGGCCAGCAGGAGTAAGGAAGTGATGGTTCCTCTGTACTCAGCACTGGTGAGGCCTCACCTCGAGTGCTGTGTTCAGTTCTGGGCCCCTCACTACAAG